>NW_024376513.1:0-49078 GCF_016808335.1 Panicum virgatum
TACTGCTTTCTACTAGAGTAGAACTCGAATGGATTGTTAATGAACAAAAATTTAATAGATCAATTGAATGAATGGATTGATTACATATTATACATTATATTACTAGTCTATCAACCCGTGCTCTCACATGAGTTAGGGTTTAAAATATAAGATATTGAAATTGATAAATAACTTTAATAGTAGCAACAATCGATAATTTAAAACTAACATAGTACATTTTTGTTATTTAATTTCTAAATAACATGTGTTTGTAGTTTAGAATTTAGATGTTATTTTAGTTTATCTTTAGTATATTAGAGGTGATTATTTTAATCTATCTTTCGTAACGCCAATTTGTAATTTTAATTGTAGTAGCAATGGATAATTTTGAAAACATATATAGGTATAACTAATTCCATGTGTGGTTTTTGTACATCATTTGTGGCTTTGTGCTGAGTTTAAGTTCCCATCAATTGATAATGTGGTCCACAACAATTTCTATTTTCCCCGTCATGGAGAATTTCTATTTCCGTTGTTTCCAAGACTTTCCAATGCTTTTTTTACCAAAAAGATTGTGGGGAAGGTCCCCACGGTGAGAAAAGGTTTTATTAAAGAGTTAACTGCCACCAAGCACAAAAGAAAAGTACAACAAGAAGCCTAACATACAGGAAATACATA
The DNA here is from genome assembly GCF_016808335.1 of Panicum virgatum. Classification (NCBI taxonomy): domain Eukaryota; kingdom Viridiplantae; phylum Streptophyta; class Magnoliopsida; order Poales; family Poaceae; genus Panicum; species Panicum virgatum. Next base: position 658 of record NW_024376513.1, read on the forward strand.
GCAACTAACAAGCCAGACAAAATCAAAGGGAGTTTAGCCATAATACAAATGTTGGCCTGAGAATCTCCCTTGACTCTGATGCTTTGCAAGAAAGCCTCATCCTTGAAGCTACGAATCCAGAGATGAACTGAAGTAATCTTGTCAAAAACTTTTCGATTTCTCATTTTTCAGATGATTCAAATTTCTAGGAGAAAAAGCAAAGCTGAAGATTGCAGCTTCTGCAGGATTATATCCTAAATATCACGGTCATTGGGCCAATGAATATTTAGGTGCTCCAGCATCATCTAGCAAAGCTAATGTCAAAGAAAAGATGTGTTACTTTCTCTTCAGCTTGACTGCTGCACATTGGACAAACATTTTCTCTTTCTTATAGAAGATTTCGACAATAAGCATACTTCTTGTGTTGAGTCTATCCACAAGCACAAGCCAAAAGAAGAATTTTGTCCTTTGACTATATCTACTCTTCCAAAGCTTTTGTTAGACAGGGGGGGGGCTGTTATACTGGAATGTTGCAACTTGTAATAGCTGGAAAATGAGAAAAAATGGGCTATCAAAAGGGGTAGGAGACCTTATCCTCCGCACGTGAAAACATTATGAAAAACTACACATACTTTATGTTGTGTAGATAAACCCATACCGATAGAGAGAGGCAGAGAGCAAGCAAGTAAGCAATTTTAATTAGTTGTAGTTACGCACTGTAATCAATGAGCTTCTAATACATATACCGCTAAATATTCTATCCGGTCCGTACAAGAGAGCACGTTCTGTATTAATATAAGACATCTATTGAAACAGAAGAAAAGATCTATTATTATAGGGGTATCTTTATTTGGGCCAATGGTTTTTAGTTTTAATCTATATATTTTTCAGTCATAGTCCTGTTACGTATCTTGTCATTATTAAATATTCTATTAGTTTAATTTGTACACAAGAATATGGTTATTGAACCTAAATGTTTGCAAGGAATACAATGTTTCCTACAAGCTAGGCACTATGGAATATAATGGATGCCTGACAAGCTAGGTATTATTGAAACTAAAAGCGACAGAAGATATTGCTACCTCCTAGCAAATAAGTCCCGCTAACTACCAATGCTGCAAACAAATGAACAATAGGTACGGAATACAACTGGCCGAACTATATAAACACTAACGATAGTAACGATCGTTACTACTATATGCTTGTATGTATTATATATTGAACTAAAAGCTATATCAGAAAATACTGATGGATTCCTCCAATCTATTATATAAATATTTGAAGATCAAAAAGAAGCCACCCACGTTCGCCGAGAGGGTCTAGAAATTACCATATTAATCGAAAAAAGAAAAGCTCTTAACCGTTTGGATTTTATGAAGATCTAAAGGTCTAGAATTTACCACGTTAATAAAAAAGGAAACTTCTCCACTGTTTAGATTTTATGACATGAAGATCTAACTGCCTATATTAAATAAAAAGCTATATCAAATCCATGTCTCATCCGATTCATTGGTTGATACACATGCTACTCTGACACATGTTAAAAATAGAAATTAAATCTAAGACACATAATTACAAAAGCAATCGAGACGTAAAGAAACAAAACACATGTATCCGACACTACTGTTGACTCTAACTACAACTCATGTATATTCAGAACTCAGTCTAAAAAAGAACAGTAGAAGGTACACGAAACGGACTCCTCTTCGGACTCGTATATATATTCCCTGCAGTGGTGCACAGAAAACACAAAAAAAATGTCCCTTCCAGCAACCCACGGCAAGCACTAGCTCACAAAACCATACTAGACACTCCATCATGGCCTTTCCGACATATACAGCCAAGAGATCTATCTATTATCGTATACCAGTTTGAGAAGAAAAAAAAGCGACCACATGTTTGCCAAGAGGGCTTAAAAATTATAACATTAATTGTAAAAAAATCTCTTGACCGTTGAATTTTATAAAATCCAACTGTGTATATTAAATCATATTGCCTAATTAAACGAAGAAAAAGAAATCCCAACACACTCGGATTTTATGAACATATAATAGTTCATATTAAATTATATTGTTATGTTAATAACAAAAGAAAAATCATCTATCATTGAATTTTATTAACATTTACTGATCTATAATAAATCATATATTAAATATATAGCAGAATCGGTCGAGAGCCCGTCTGCGTCCATCTCACACATGCATCACGTAGCATTTAGGGCTCTGCCGGCCTTTCCCAGCGCATCGTAGACAATAATGTATGTCTGTATGGTACAGCTTGAACAATAAGACCGCCATGTCCGGCTGGCCCACTCCGCCGCACACTGTCATCACAGCACAATAGAAATCATTCAGAGGCAGGCTAACAGCCTCACCTGCCATAGCAGCATCGTGCTCTAATGGTCTATATTAAATCATATCAAATATAAAAGAAAAAAAATCAAACACCAGCTCCGTTGAAACAATATCGTATGTCTCTACCCAGGTGTTAGAGGGGTACTATTTGCGAGACCTATACAACTTGAATAACAAGGCCACCATGTCCGACTTACCCAACGCCCCACACGTTGCCATCACAACATGGTAGGCATCTATAAAACTTATATAGTTGGGGTGCACTCAACTTAATTAACTCCAATTCTCTCTGCATGCAAGTTAGCCACATCATCTCACATTTATTTAAATAAGAGGAAAATAATATTGAGCACCAAGTTAGTTTTGTTAATTATATCACTGTTTTTAGACTCGATCACCTCATCTAAGCCTTTCTAAGTTGTATATGTAACGTGAATTTTTTTCATGATTATCACTCGAGCCTAAATAATATAAAATTTATAGACGATACATGAAAGAACTACAGAAAGTGGTGGAAATAAATAATTTTGGACCTATTAATTGCTTCAACTACTAGTTCTACATACGTCTGTAATTGAAATCAATTCCCTTAAGGGCATGAAAACCTATGGTTGAAATTCAACCAAAATAAAGTTTGGTGTGTTTACTATTTCTGACTACCCTGCGCTGTCTAATTAAGGTGCCTAGCTAGCTTTTCGAATATATCTCTGGTTGCCATGGTCCGTTCACTCGAATGGAAATGCGACCCTAACCATCTCTCAGTCGTCCTTGCCTTCGCTTGCTGCCAATGGATTTAAAATATTTTAATTTTTTATCACTATATTGACACAAACAAGGAAATCCTAGTGTTTGGAGAGAAAAATCTCGGAAGATCTCTCTGCTGAGATAAATAAAATACGCGGGCGTGTCAGTCTACTAGACTGGAGTAAACAAATGAGAGAACACTAACTTTATTCATATTATTAGAAAAATACAAATACAGGTTTTCATTGTACAAGTGCGCTCCATAGCCTGCAGTTGGGCAAATCCGACTCAGACGATGTGTTCTACCGATTCCCGGGGGCCCTCAGAAAGCTCCCGCCGGGCCTCCTTGACGTGAGGCGACGTTGAAGCGACCGTTGACTATGGGGCCGTAACTATACCACAGTCAACGAGAGGACCGGCCGGCGGCCGCCTGCTTGACGCGAAGCGACGTTGCAGTTAGTGTCCGTGAAGATGATCGTATAGTATACAAACGAGTGGTTGCATGCTGGCCGTATATACATGCTGACCGTATTCTTGTCCAGGACCAGGAGGGCTCGGCCATGTCACGTATATGGGGCCACGTAGGCGCCCGTTGGAGCAGCTAGCTTGCTTCTTCGTCGTCATCCTCGCTTGCGTCCATGTGGGCGTCGCCCGGCAGCCACGGCGACTCCAATACTGCTGCCGCCAGACGTGGTATCATCGTCAAATGCACGAAGTAAACCTGCCCCAAGCCTCTCGTTATGTTCAGTCATTAATCGACAGACCCGGCCCACAACTTGTACAGCCTGTCCGTCAATTGTCCGATGCATGAGGGTTTTGTTGTTGATTTCTTTTGGCACACGTGGGGTCACATATGCGCCAGGTAGAAGAACAAGGAGCTTGAACTTGAACAAAACGGCGGTGCATTAATTACTCAGCAATGCACAATCGCTTTTTTTATTTTAATTAATCAGCCTTAACAACTGATCGAGGCTTAAATCTGATCATACATGATACATCGAGTTGGGCCATATTATATTGGCTCCATGTGGAGTTACAAGGGAGCCTACATTCTCCGTTGTGCATTGCCTATCTTCTCACTTTGCGTTGCCCCCAGCCGGTTTTTGAACGCCGAGCCGGGCGTTATACTTCCAGCTTTGAGAAAGCTTGCGGCATCTGGCCAGGTCCTGGTAGCGTTTAGCTCCATCCCCACCGCGTTTTGTATGCCGCCATCATCTCGCTAGCACAGGGGCAATGGCGAGCTTCTCCTTCTGGGTATGGCAAGGGCTGGCCCTCACAGTACTGGAGGCCGGCTCGCCAAAGCGTCGATGCCAGAGACGTAGATCCCGTTGTGGGCCTGCGGGCTGCGGCGGCGCGCGCCGTAGTTGGGCGATGACGGGCTGCTACCGCTCGAACTCGCGTGTCTTCGTTCCTGCCGCAGCTTCATCAGCTTGGTGCTACACGGCTTTGCTTCGTAGTGAATGTTCCTGCTGGAGATCATAGCAAAAAGAAATAAAACTGACAAGAGACGAAGGTTTAGCAACTGTCATCTCTTGGACGACGTCCGGCGGGAGTTCTTGCATGGACGTTTCTGTTATCTTGGACTCGCAGTGAAGGGACGGCACCGCTTGGCGAATAAATTTTATCAATCAAGTTGCGACCATCTAACTGAAGGGTTTCACAATTTGAAGCTCTCCGCGGTGGCGTTTGGCACTGCTCCCACTGTAGCACGGCGAAGTACCTTGCAATGCCGATGTTTCATCAACTGAGTCGCGGCCACATAGCTGTCGTGGTGCCTGCCGACTTGATGGAAGGGTTTCACAGCTTGAGGCTCTCCGCGGTGTGGTGCCTCGCACTGCTCCCGTATTGGTGTGCGAGGGATCCTGCAACACTTACATAACAGAAGGGTGTCCCAAATATATGCATATTTAAAAATAAAAATAGCTTCAAAAAACAAGGGGAACAGAGAGAGAAGGGAAAGAGGATTTTTTTTCCTTTTTTTTAATGTTGGCCACTTAGTGTTAGCTATATGAGCAATTTAAGATAGGACTGCCAAAGGACTTAGCCGTTGGGCATCACCGAATAACCATAGTGATGGTGGATCAACGGCTTCTGTCGTGAGAGGTGTGCGTGTATGAACGACACTGCTTCCGCTGCTAACTTGAATCCCTTCACTTTGAGTAGCACCACAGCCAGGCTTGCACTCACTAGCGTAGGAGCGTAGGTGTGGCTGAATTGAGGAGGCTAGTTTTGGGATAGAATGGCTGATGGATTCCCATTGCTTTTGCCGAGGGTGGTGAACAGCTACATTCTGCCTTCCGCTTGGCTTCCCATGCATTGATTTTTTTGGGGCCTTGTTATCACTCTTTAGGGTGGCAAGAGGCTGCACACTTAGTGGAGCTTCTGCTGCATCAGGTAGCCCTTTCTTGGTCTTTTCCTATAGTCTTCCCCGAAGAGTGTTGCCCTTTTTATTGGAAAGCGCAAGAGACATGGTCATCTCGCCGCTAAGGAGCAACTCTAGTCATCTTCCCACTGTGCCCAACAGAACAAGCTTGGCAGGCGTTTGTGCTTGTGTGAGGAGGACATCCATCGTGAACGCCACCAGGCAAATTAATGTCATAGCTCCTTCTGGACCAAGCCCTGAGGCAGTCACACCTTATATCGCAGCTGACACTTGAAGCAGGAAGCCACTTTGTGTTTTGTAAAGAAATGGGCACTCGAGTAGTGCAATGAGCGATGCACCCCGGCCATACCATGAGACAAATATTTTTATGCAAAATAAACTTACATTAAGACAAATCTCCCTTTAATTGATGGCGCAGACTGTCAATGTAGGAGGCGACGCTATAACGAGCATTGATGGTAAGGCGCACTCTTACACAAGTGCTGCCAATACCGGAGGCCACACCGGAATGACATCGGTGGGGTAGATGCATGCCCAAAGGGGTGTGATGCCACTCCTTGTATTGATAATGTAGAAAGTGATGCCTTGAGGCTATTGGTGAGGTGGACTATCGAGGATTTGTAGCCTCCTTCCACCAGTGTTTCCATCATTGCGGGATAGGGCGCCGGGAAACCATCGGTGAGGTGGATCACTAGAGGACAAGTCATTGCCCCCAGTGTTGTTGGAGAAGACGCTGGGAGATCATCAATGAGCTTGATGAGTGGGGTTGAGCCGTTGCCCCTAGTGTTCTTGGAGAAGAAGTCGGGAGGTCGTCGACGATGTTGATCATTAGGGGGTGAGCCATTGACCCTAGTGTTGAAGAAGACGTCAGGAGGTCATTGCCAAGGTCGATCACTAGAGGGTGAGCCATTGCCTCCAGTGTGGTTGGATAAGATGCCAGGAGTTCATCGGTGAGGTTGATGACTAGGGGTGAACCGTTGCCCCCAATGTTGTTGCAGAAGATGCCGGGAGTTCATCGGTGAGGTCAATCACATGAGGTTGAGCCATTGCCTCCAGTGTTGTTGGAGAAGATGCCGGGAGTCCATCGGCAAGGTTGATGACTAGGGGGCAAACTGTTCCCACTAGTGTTGTTGGAGAAGACACCGGGAGGTTGTCGGCGTGATTGATGACTAGGGGGGGCGTTGCCCCTAGTGTTGTTGGGAGAGGACACTAGGTGGTCGTCGGCGTGATTGATGACTTGGGGGGAGCCGTTGCCCCCAGTGTTGTTGGAGTGGACATCGGGAGGTCATCGGCAAGGTTGATGACTAGGGGGTGAGCCGTTGCCCCTAGTCCTACACGCCCTCCTCTTCCTACGCGCCCTCCCCTGTCCTCCTGGGCGCCTTCTCTAGCCGCTGCAGTGGGGACCAGGATGGCGCGTGCAAGGGGCCAGCAGGGGCCCTAGCCCCTGTGCCGCGTGGATGCCATCTTCCCGTGCTCGTGGTCCTATTCGTTCTCCCCGAGTGGCTCTCCTCAGTGCGGGACACTCTCAAGTTTGAAGGCATAAAGTTCAACGTGCTCGATTTGCGTTTTTACTCCGTTCTAGTTAAATCCCCTTGGTAGAAAGGTCACATTGTGTCTGTCTAGTATGGATCTACAAGGGTGTGTAGATCACATGGCTCAATCCCAAGTTTCATGTGATTGTGTGTGAACACTCCCCATTGGTGCCACTAGTGGGGAGCAGTGTTTCGTATTTTATCTATCATCCTTTTTGTGGGTGATAGATATCTCCTAGAGCCTCATATCATGGATTCCATACATGGGCCACTGGTGGGCCGAGATCGACAGTGTACCAAACCGCAAGGGCAGGATAGCCGATCTAGGCCCAACAGCGGTGTTATGACTTGCACACCAAGATGAAACCCAGAAGATCAGCCGGAAGGCAGTGTAACCGTGCCCTACATAAGGCGGGTTAGGGACCCCTTCATCGCAAGTTACATCTATGCACACAAACCATTGTAACATCAAGAACATTAGGCAATACATCTTGCAACACACAGGATGTAGGGTATTATGCTTTTCGGTGACCCGGACCTGTATAAACCCTCGTGTTCATCTCGCTTTGGGCGAACCATCGAGCTACGTGTCGATCCAGCCCCTATAAGAAAAGAACCACGTGAGGCATCCCATGGTGTACTGCCGGTACCAAACACCGACACTTTTGCAACATGTTCAACTAAAAAATGTTGACGCTGCTTAAGTAACAATATTTTACATCATTTTATATAGTTTTTCAATGATTTAATGCGTCAACTATATCTTTCACTAACGATTTATCACCTATTATTATGGATTTTGCAATATTTTCTTGGAGAAATTCTATTTCTATTTATTACAGGTTTTAGGCCTATTTTTCGCGAAATTCATCATAATCTACCTCGGGTGAGAAAAGACCTTCAAGACGGTGTTTTCATGGAGCTGGTGATCAAAGAGAGGCTTGGGTGACTCAAGCCTTCCTCTGTGTTAATCAAGGCTTTCCAAGATCAGTAACTTTGTGAAAGATATCAAGAGCTACCAGAATATAGAAGAATATTCTAAGAAAGCACTTCAAATAAAGTCAAGACTAGAAGACTTCGTCAACTCTCGGATAATATCGAAGATTCCAGAATCCCAAGAGTCCAAGAACCCTCATACAAGTATTTCTTAGGCGGCAAGTCAAGTCTCCACGAAAGATGGAAACGCACGGCCGAAGGAGAGTCCAGGGTCGGCCGAGCTTGGGCCCTGTGGTCGGCCGACCCCCCTTCCTTAAGTCAGTTTCCGATTCCTTTTTCACCACGTCTTCTCCAAGGTATAAATAGCTAGTATAGGCCCCGAGACGAGGTATCCAATTCATTATCAAGGCGTGAAGACGGCAACAAGAGGGACCACAACTAGAGGAGAGTAGAGGGTCGAGTTTCTAGTCCAGGATTAGAGTTTTTTTAGTTCCCAGGAGTAATTAGAGATCCTACGCGCTCTTCTAATTACTTTGTTCTAGAGGTCTAATTGTATCATCAAGAGAAGGTATGATCATGGCTGTAATCTTGATACAATTACTTAATGAAGCATTGTTCTTGTCTATTTATCAAATTTTTGTTCTAATTATGCATGTTCTAGTTCTAATTAGATTTAGATCTAGATGCCTGTTGATTAGATCATGTTATTAAGGGTGTTATTCATCTAGCGATCTTGATCTTTGATCTAGTTTACTAGTAGTATAGTTGAAGTTGCTAGTTCTTGTAATCATGGTGATTAAAGGTTCTAGTTTTCTCTAATTATGTTATTAGACCATAATAGGTAGGGAGATGCGCGTTGTTTGTTTACGTGCCTGTTGAAAGCTTTTTGTCGATTACGTGGTTACTAGTGACAGTGGAGCCGGGGAAAGGTTAAGCCGATATAGGGGATTAGATTATATGATCTTGATTTAATTATGCTATGATGAATATGCTTGAGCTTTCTTGTTTACCTTGAGCTACTAGTTATCTCGCTGCTTTAATCTAGTTGTGATGCCCGTTATTGTATATGCTTTGGATCCGATTAGAGCTTGATTAGAGCTAATTAATACCCTTTGATTAGTCCTCTAATTATGATCTAATTGTTTATCATATTTATGTACTTAGTTAATCTTTATTCTAGTTTAGATTAGGATTAAGGATTGGTTTAGAGTTATATTAGAAACCCTTTTACACCCTTAAGGTTTTCCATAAACTTAAGTTAATTAGTTCTCGTTAGTTCGTTCCTTGGATTGACAAAACATATGATACTCATCCTGGGGAAAAGCTACACACGATATTGTCGCTTTCAGTATAAGGTTTGCTGTGCGTAAGTGACGTCAACAAAAAACCAGTCCCAAACCTAGTGCTATATCTTTTTCTTAGGTCTTGTTCATCATGCCTCGCCATGGTGCCAATGATTCCAGTGAGAGTGGTGAAGAGCCTCAAGGAGAACTACTACCTAACTCACCACCTCGTCGCAATCCATCACGCAAGCCAGTCTCCAAAGGCAAAGTATTAGCTCAGTCTTCTTCTCAAGTATAGAGAAAAAAGGTCACTACCAAGAAGAAGTCCGTGTCGGCATATGACAGTGAAACTGATATTGAATCTCCTTCTTCCGATGCTGACCTCATATCCAATCTTGTATTGATCGACTGACCCTGTGTGCAAAGATCACAACGTCTAGTTCCTTGGTACCCAACCTAAAGGGAAGCTTGAAAGGATGAGGGATGAAAGGTTTCGCATAGGGGTGTAATCGGATCGGATACGGATGGATATTACCAATACCGTATTTGTTTTCATATTTTTCCTTCGAATTCGGATAGGATACGGATATTAGTAGTTGGTGTCGGATAAGACTTAGATGGACATCGACATCATATATATCCAACTTTCATTATTCGGATATGGATATAAATCGAATACGGATCACTAAATTTTTGGACTCAGATACGGCCAGATCTCAACCCTTCTAAACTGACCCGGACTCAAATACAGAGGGATAATATCTGCACCGTTTACACCCATAGTCTCGCAATCCTCTACTTCGTAAGAAGGAAATCTTCATCAATGATCCTCGCTTTCACACTCCTTTGCACATGGAGTTCTATCAGAATGTGCAGGGAAGAAATCAGAAGGTGATTGGACAAAAGTATATTGATTGGGAAGGTTGCCACAAGATTAATTATCCTCATCTCGACCAAGCTCTTGATGCTCTGGAGCACCATGACCTGCGGCATATTATGATGTTCAAGTGTAACTGGAATGAGGAAGTCATTGCATAGTTCTATTCCACTCTCTAGATCACCAAAGCTGATAAGGAAGCTGGCACTCCTCCTTATTTGAACTTTCTTCTCAAGGCATTCCCTATCGATGCAGTTATGACAAGTTTGCCAAGATTCTTGGATTTTGACAAGCATGATCTCAGAAAGAAATATCTACATGATTTTGAATTCCCAACTCAAAACTTTGTGAGTGCCATGCACTACAATACAAAAGATCATCTTTGGGAACTTGCATATATGATGACTTTCTATCGCTACCTCACCCTCTTTTTTAGGCAAACTCTTCTTCCAAAGGGAGGTAATGACCAGCGTGTGCTTTCTTACAATCAAGACATTGTCCTGTACTTCCATCCCAAGTCCAAGTACACTTTCAGCTGCTTTGATCTTATTTGGAGAGAGATTATCAATATCTCTTGGGATCACTCTTCTCCCTCACTCTCCACTCTCTTGAGCTCAAATCCTCCATTGTTTGTGAGTGTGAGTTGGTGAGATCTTAAGAGAGCATTGAAGACTCCATGTTCATCCTCCTATCTCTCTCTTGTTCTTTGTGAGCTTTGGTGAATCATGGAGCAATCTTGGTGCGTGGACTTGTTACTCTTGGAGTTTGGTGCTCCTAGACAGCTAGATGTCGCCCATTGAAGCATCTATCTCATGTGGATTGCTCTGGGAAGTTTGTAATCTCCTCTCTTTGAGCATCATACAAAGTACCTCTCCACCGGTCTTGGTGATTAGGGAGAAGAGAATAAGGTCGTGAGCCGAAGCCCTTTGTGGGTTCCTCAACAACGAGGACGTAGGGATGCATTTGTGGTGTGCCCGAACCTCAGGATAAATCCTTTTCTCGTGTGCTCTCTTGTGGCACCTTGTGTTCTTCGAGTTCATATTGTTCCTGAGCATACTTATCTTGTTTTGGCAAAGTTTGGTGTGAATCTCTCTTGTGTGGAGGTATCAAGCCAAGACCTTCTTAGATCTCCAAGAACAAGTCTCCAGGAACCTCTAGAAAGTTTCCGTATCAAATTTACTAGAGTAGATTTAGAGATCATTTCAGATTGTCTCTTCCTCATCGGTGACACCGATGCGCATAGGATCCACCGGTTCGTCCAGTGTAACCGGTCCGCACCAGTACAACTGATGGGCTACTGATTTTGGTTCAAGTTTGTGTAAGTTTTTAGGATTGCCTATTTACCCTTCCTCCCTCTAGGAAACTTTCAATCACAAAATTTTTGGGAGTTACATATAATATAGCACATAGGGATATAATATTGTCACTAATAATATAAGCCATGCATACAATAGTTACAAAAGTGGTTTGTCAAAGCTAATGCTCGACATAGCTGCTACCCACTGTTTATGCAATGTTCCATTATTGTGCACACACCGCCAACATGTATCATACTGGCATGTAATGGCCCAATAAGCCAACGGGAGGAGAAGAGGCAGGAGCGAGTAGTACGGTACCCCGAACACTAGGCTTGAAATGCATGCACGTAGCGAATTTTAGAACCACCGAATCAAATGCTTAACCACACGAATCTCCCATCACCTTATGGTATATATCACATCCACTATTTATAGAAATGCTGTCCATCTATAAAAAGGTGTGCAACTTAGTATAATCCCAGACCAACATCGTCTTGTTGAGTTACGATTGTCTCCCAACCATTCAATTGTTAGAAAAAATTGTTTGCCATGGCCAAGATCCTCCTACTTGTATCCTTGTTGTTGTATATCACCATTGCAGAAGCTGCTCCAATACCAGCGGAATGGAGTGCCACCGCTAGCAAGTCCATCAACGCTATGAAATTGAAGCTCGCTAAGGCTCTCGATGAAGTCGTCCTTGCTGCCCCACCACCCAAAAGGTCAGAAGTCAAAAAGGCCACGACAGGGCACATGAAAACCATTGACACCCTTCTCGCTAAGGCCCGTGCCACAGGAGATGAGAAGAAAGCTATTAGAATTGCTAGTTCCTATGAGGAAGCTGCTGACCTTGTCATTGCTGCCCCGCCAGCTCAGAAGTTTGACGCAATGGAAAGCACCTTCTCTATGGCAGCTACGCCAGATCCAACAAAATGCCCCACCGTTGACAAGGCCTTTTGTGAGACACACTCCAAAATCAAGAAGGCCCAAGAAGAAGTCATAGCTGCTGCCCCACCAGCCAAAGCGAAAGAAATTAAAGATGCGGTAATAGCTCAAGGATTTGCTATGGGACAAGCTATCAGCAAGGCCTATACAACAGGAGATGAGAGAAAAATTGCATTAGTTCTTGGTGACTACAACAATGCTGCCGATGCGGTCATTGGATCTCCCCCTGCTGAAAAATATGAAGCAATGGAAGGGGCCTTCACTGCTGCTGCCCGTGCCAGCAAGGCATAGTACGACCCACTCTACTGTATTAAAAGTTCATTTCCCTTCAGTTTAAATTCTTTTTTCACTATCCTCGCTCATTCTTGTAATAATAAAGCCGCCTTCGAATATGCCAAACTAGCCCCGGGCTGCATGTATTAGCATGCAATCCGGCACTGTAATGCCTGGAACTTGATTGTAATCTCTATCTCTGTTTTTAATTCTTGTTCTTGCTGATTGTAATCTCTGAATTTGTATCTAAATTTATTTTCCATATTTTTATTATGGCACATAATAAAAAACTCCTTAAATTTATATCTAAATTTCTTATATTTTCTATTATATGATAGATAATCTACAATAACCCTTGAAATTTGTATCTAAATTGGCCACTTATTGCATTGTTATATATGAATTAGAAACAGATGAACCCGCATCTAAAATTGCCAACATATGCTCCTTTTGTCTCAAAATAACAATTGTTTTAGCAAAATTTCTGACAATCTATTAGTGTTGGTAGACAAAGTGTCTTTGGTTAATAGATCCATCTTTCTCTTATTTGGCATTTGCATGCATGCATGGCTTAAATTTTCTTCTTAGAAAATAAATGGCTACAACATCAATTATTATGGTCAAATTTTGAATCTTAAAAGTTATTATGTGATGAAGGAACTGCTATTTAAGTAATTAACCACATATGTTTTAAATTACTAATTTCTATCATTATTAAATTCATCCACTATTTTTTAACATGCATGTATCCTAATACGGGTTGGACTAATTAGAGGCTCCTTTTGGAGCCTCCACGTTAATATTCATCGGACATGCTATTAAAAAAGATAATGTCAAGAAATTCTCACAAAAATCAGAAAAATCCAGTTGTCCATCATGTAGATCTAATAATAATAGCCATTAGACATGCTTTTAAAAAAGACAAATTCAAGAAATTCTCACAAAAATCAGAAAAATCCGGTTGTCCATCATGTAGCTCTAATAATAATAGCCATTAGAAGTTTCTAAACAATTACCCACCATGCCATTATGGAAGATGAGATAAAATAACCCCTTAAATTTACATAAAAATTAAGCATCATGCCATTATAAAACATGAAATAAAATACCCTCCTAAATTTATATAAAAATAACCCATCGTGCCATTATGAATACAAATTAAGATATCTCCTAAATTAACAAATAACTTACCCTCCATGCCATTATGAAAGATGAAATAAATTATCCTCCAAATTTACGGATAAATTACTCACCATGCCATTTTAAAAAATGAATAAATTGCATATATGTTACCCTATATGCCATCATCAAAGATAAATTAGAATTATTTCTATATTTGCATATAAATTATCCAAAATACCATTATAAATGATGAATTAAATTAATTACATCTAACATTACTAAGAATTTGTAGGATCAACTTTAGCGACCAGAGGGGGGTGAATGGTCGGAACCAAAAATCACGCCCAAAAACATACCCCTCTAAAACGGCGTTGAGTGTCGGCCACTGGGAGGCTACACACCCAACAAAGCGCAGCAAACACTCACACAAAAGGTCCCCTTGAAAACACCCACGAGAAAGGACACAAGAGGCACCAAAACCCGCAGACGCAGCACACGTCGAACGGTCCGGTGTGGGACATCGGACGGTCCGGCATGCGTCGGACGGTCCAACGTGACCAGCCAGACGGTCCGGCGTTAAGCCAGCCACGAGGTCAAAGGCACAACCCAGCGCCTAGTCGTAAACGTCGGACAGTCCGACATCGAGCACCGGACGGTCTGACGAACGTCGGACAACAGGGCCCGAGCACGGCCAAACAAGCGCTCACGCAAACGCAAGCGTCAGACGGTCCGGTGTGTGATGCCGGACGGTCCGACATGCGTCGGATGGTCCAGCGTATTACGCCGGACGGTACGGCGTGTACGAAAACGCGAGGCCAAGCCCGAGACAGCCTTTCGGGAAAACCAAATCCAACCATACTTCACGAAATGAACCCCAATCTTCCCCAAACCATGAAGACACCGAATAGAGTTTGTTAGTAGGCTATCCCAAAAGAAATCCCCGAAAAGGAATCACCAAATCTCACGAATTTCTACCGGACCAAGGCGATGAAGGTTGGAAGCTCAAGAACACTAAGGACACCAAAACTTCCCGATTCAATCCGCTGCAAGTCTTCGAGTGAAACCTGAGGATTCTAATGAAGACTTGAACGCAGCACAGAGAGAATCAAAAGCCCAACCCTTGGAAAACACAAACACCGCAAAAGCCAAGGATTGGAAAGCCAAAACCAACACAAAGAAGGGGGGTGGAGAGGAATCAACTCATGGACGAAATTAGCACAAGGAAAAGCTATTATTTCATCCAACTAGAGTGATTACAGAGTCTCGATCATAGTCTACCGCCCTTCATCCTTCTCACTAGATGGTCCTAGACTAAGTGGGGATTAATTAGCCTCCTAATCTAGTCTCTCTTCACAATAAGCACTTGGCTGCTCACAAAGCTCTCTCCAAATGACCAAGTGGGAGAAGCTTAGCCCCAATGGGCTGCCCACCTTGGTATTGAAGGCCATGGGAACAATGACCTGAGACGACACTTACCCCTACACTTAACCAGACGACTCAATGCCCGTAGGGGCAAAACTAGAAAAGATACATAGGAGATTTCATCCGACAATCCTCGTGGCTTTGGAGTGTTGCTTAGCTTCTACGCAACCGCGCGATGTCCACCACGCGTCCGACGGAGACTTTTAGGGTTTCTATCTTATCCGAGCCTCTGGCAACCCAAATAAGGCAGTGATGATTTTGAGGCCCAAACCATCGAAACCAGCATGCACAATAGGAAAATAGACTACTTCCGTCGGAAGAATTAACTCCCGTCGGCTTTTAGGGTTGCCGATGGGCGACAGCCATCGGCCAGGCTCCCAGCCGACGGGAGTTAACTTAACTCGAGTCGGCTTGGTGTCTGGCCGACGGGAGTTAGCCCGGGCCCGTGACTTAATCCAACCGGCCAGGCCGGCCCCTCTCTCTCTTTGCTTCACTCTCTCCCTCGCTCACCTCACGCGCTGCCGTCGCCACACACTGCACCACGCGCGCGCCGCCGGCGCTGCACCATACCGCGATGCCGATGCCCCCCGCTCTGGCTCCCCTGGCCCGTCCGGCCACCCCTCCCCTCCCCCTCCCCGCTTCAGCTCCTCCGTCCGGCGGCCCTGCTCCAACTCCTCCGACGCATCCGCGCCCTTCCCTGGCCTCGTCGCCTCTCGGGTCGGCGCCCCTGCCCCAACACCTCCCCTACCGGCGCCGCTCCCCAGCGCGTCACCACCAGCCTACTTGGCCCGCGCCCCTCCACCGGCCGCCGACAGCCAGGCCCAAGCCCCTGCACATCCCTGGCCGGCCGTCGGCTGCCGCGCCGGCCCCTGCCCCCGGCCATCGCTCCGGCTCCCGCTCCACCTAGGGTTCTACTTCGACTCGAAATCACCAAGTGAGTTAGAGACCGTGGCGTCACAATTTTTGTATGAAATCTTGTTTAATCTCGTCGGTTGTTGCATGGATTCCGCCGACGGGAGTTAATTTAATGTGATTAGAGTTTGTTTTATATTATTGATAATGATTAGTGTAAATACACTATATGATGATGGATACTGTTAGTTAATTTTAACATGGTTAGAGTTGGTTTTGTTTGGTTGAGGATTGATTGGTAGCTATAAATATATGGCATGCATGATTGGGGGTAGTTTTATATTGTGAAGTCTAATGCTAGTTACTTGAAACGTTGATTAAAGTTAGTATTGTGTAGTTAGCTAGCAGTAGCACGATTACATGTTGTTTACATATTTTATTACTATTGTTGTTGCTCTAACATGTAAAATATCAATAATACTCCTGTTTCATTTATGTTTCCTTTAATCATACATTGCATGCAGTTAGGGTTTCAAAACCTATGCGTCACCCGTTTCGGACCGGGTGAGATGTGCCGGTCTGGAATTGTCCCTTTTTAGGACAGCCTCGGGGTGGCCGATAGAGTGTGGTGTTTATGATGGCCCTGGAGTGCTCAGGCAAAATTTCGGGGGCATAACCTTGTTGATCTCCACTGCACCAAATCGGGCATGCAGATGGAGAGCAGCGGGGTTATGCTGCCGAAATTTTGCCTGAGCGCTTTAGGCTCGTCATAATAAACACACACTCTATCGGGCGCCCTTGGGTGGGTTTAGGACATATCAATTACACATAGATGTAGGGCCGTGATGTGTAGAGATGGACGGTTCTTATGAAATGTGTTGCATCGAACAATATGTAGCCGCAAGCATGGGTGACGACTATGGGTGGATGTACGTTGGTTAGAAGAAGGGCAGGTCTCACACAAAGGAATGGTTTGAGAAGACTCAGCAGTTTGTGGACCATGCTTACTAAAAGCCACCACACGGCGTGATTAAATGCCCATGCAACAAATGCCAGAACATGGTGGCCTATGAAAAGAACCAAGTCACGCTACACCTATGCAAGAATGGGTTCGTGCCAGGATATGAGGAATGGCATTTCCACGGCGAGTCACACAGTAGAGTATCAACACAGATGGAAGTGGATGATGGTGAAGACGTTGATAGGTTGGATCAGATGCTTGATGATCTGCAACCAGAGTTTAACCTAGATCGTGAAGATCCGCCTACAAAAGAGGTTCAGGAATTATTTGAACTCCTCCAAGCCTTAGAATATCCTCTGCACGGACAGACAACGGTTACAGTCCTCCAGTTTGTGACCCATCTAATGGGCATCAAGTCGAAGTTTGCTTTCTCAGGCAATTGTTATAAGGCAATTGTGGACCTGATTTGTGATGTTCTTCTTGCCGATCACAAGGTGCCTAAAGACATGTACCGGTCAAAGAAATTGCTAAAGGCTCTAGGAATGCCGTATGAGAGGATCGATGTGTGCCCGGACAACTGCATGCTATTTTGGAAGGATCGTGAGAAAGAAGAGAAATACTTCAAGGGGGCGATAGATATGTCCTTGCTCATCAGGTGGAGCAGGTGTATTACTCGACATATCCATGCCCTAAGCTGAGTGCATCGTCGGTTGTGTACAAAACCAACCCCCATGAGTGGCTGCTTCAGCATATTGATGAGATGTTTCAAGAAGAAGAGTTGTCATCCTCTTTTGATATAGACCCTGCTCCTGCATTAGATTCTCTACATGGAGACCCTAATGACATTACATTGCCACAGAAAAGGAAACGAGACCCAAAACAAATGTGGTGATCGTCGATTAGAAGAAAACAAATTGATCCTGATAATGCTGATAACTAACAAGTTAAGTACCATTGTTATTAACTATGGTGTTTTTGTGAATTTTTATGCTGATTTGTTATACTTTATTTGTTATCATTATTTTGTTTTAATATAATTGGTCACTAATGTCTTTACATTTATACAGGATGCCTAGGAAGATGAAGCAGGTTGTGAAGGGGTTCCAAGGGCTCAAGGAGACACTTTTCCGTGGCAGTGCTTCGAGCACCCGCAGGAAGGAGCAGCCTTGGAGGAGCGCACACCCTGAGGTACAGGGGCATCCCCTTGCGCTTCAGAGAGACGAGGTATATAACACTTGTGTTTCAGAGTGACTCATGTATATTGATTCCTTCAATGTGTGTAACACTTGATTGTGTTGTTTGCAGGATGAGACCGAGTCAGATTCTGACGATGGGGAGCAGGTGCACGAGGGGGTGGGGAGCAGTTGCAGGAGGGGGATGAGGAGCAGGTGCAGGTGGACGATGGGCAGGAGGAACAGGCGGCGGATGAGGAGTATGTTCCTTCAGTGGAGGAGGAGCAGTTGGGCCATGTGGAGGCTTCCGGAGGCTCTGCAGCTCCACGCCCTAAACGTTGGTTTAGGAAGAGCCACTGCGTAAAACCTTCACGTGTCCCCAGTACGCCAGATCAGAGGCGTTTGATCTCCCCCGTCGGAGATAGGTGAGTGTTCTATCTTTTGCTTAGAATATGTTCTAAACATCTAAGATATGCATGCTTGATGCTTGTCTTATTTTGTAGGGAGTGGTACGACCACTCATTCACCGCCCAAGGGCGCAAGACATAGGTGAACCAAGTGTTGGGTGCCCTTGTCAGGCTTCACTGCCCTGGTCTGGTGCGGACGTCAGACGATCCGGCTGCTGAACCGGTTCTCATCTCAAGTTGGGAAGAGTACAAGTTGAAGAAAGACATCAACCATGGTGATGCCTAGGGACTTGTTCGCCATGACTTCATGGTAAAGAGTTGATGTCCATTTCTAATTCTGCATGACTTATGTGTAGAAAACATAATTTTGTTAAATAACATGTGCATTTATCTTGTAGTTACGGTTTCGATTCCCCGACGATGTTGACCATAACCATGTCGAATTGGTTTTCAACATGAGTGCATATCGGTTGGTGAAGGATGCCCTGTACATGGCTAGGATTTCGGCAACCTGTCAATATTTCCAACATGTGAAGGGATTACAATGACCAAGGATGATGGGGCCTCGATATAATACCTCACCGCGGATAAGTACTCCCAGGTTTGTTCTCATTGGATTGTCTATGGATTTGTTAGAGTATGAGTCGGTATTGATACGCGCATATTTGTGCAGGTGATGGTCCTGTGGATGTCTCACATCCTGGACACCTACATGGCTTGGTGTCAGCATTGGGCTTCGGAAGGCTTCCACGAGACATCGATTAAGCACAGGGAGTGTCGAGGAACAAACCCGAACCACACATTCGGTGGTGACAACTTCACGAGGAAGGCTCAATGTCTCGTAAGGTTTAGTTAGTGAGACTTATAACATATATGTTCATATATGGTACTAACTCTGCTATATATACAGAGTGTTCAATTAGGTCATGAGCCGACTGTTGTCGAGGTGTATGAGGCTGGGCATAAGGGAAAGGACCCTACTATCCCGGACGTACTGTGCAGACAGACAGCTTCCGAACGGCTGGTGAGCTATTGTCCTTCGTATTAGCTTAATGATCGCAACATATGATCAAAGTAAGTTTAACAAATTGGTACAGGGGGCATATAGGGATGAGATGATTCGGCGTCATGGACCGGACTGCGACTGGAGGCACATGCCGATTGACGCTCAAGCCGTGCATGCTAGCAGTGGAGGGAAGGCACATGGACGGTGAGATGCTATATTACAAACAAATTATCTAGTCACATGAGCATATGCCTTAAGCCTTCTATGATAACACTTGAAGGTTCTCTCTCTTTGATGGAATGATGAACACGCGGGAGGTCAGAGCATCTCAGAGGTTGGCCTCTTCGTCCCAGAGCTGCGGTGGTAGCTCTCGTTGACCCACCAAGCAAGAGCTTGAGATCGCTAGGCTCCGTGAGGAGAACCGTCTGCGTGATGAACAGTTGAAGGCTCAAAGTGAATATTATGCCCAAGTCCAGGAGCAGCAACAGCAGCTGCTTCAAGTCAGTATATTGCATTATTACTCATTATTCGTTGCTTTACACATTCCATGCGCAATACTAACATATTTGGTTAATAGTTACTAGCTCAGCAGCAGGGCATAGCC
Source organism: Panicum virgatum (assembly GCF_016808335.1). Lineage (NCBI taxonomy): Eukaryota > Viridiplantae > Streptophyta > Magnoliopsida > Poales > Poaceae > Panicum > Panicum virgatum. The sequence goes on from NW_024376513.1 coordinate 20,805, forward strand.
TGGGTGCCCCCACCGCCTCCGCCGCAATGGACGTTCATCCCTATGGGCCCTCCTCCACCTCCGGTAAGAAATTCTATGTCCATTCTCTAATTACGCAATATAAACAAGCTTTAGAGAATTTAGCTTTAGCTTCAGCAGGAGATTGAGCTTCTAACTTAGATTGAGCTCCTAAATGAGATAAGACATGAATAGTAACTAAACTTGCTATTTTTATCTACTGAATAGGGACATGTGCTTACACCGCCCCAGTTTAGCACACCGCCGGCAGATCTACCTGCACCTGGATCTCAGGTTTGTATTATACCTCTACACTAGAGTTCTGGAGTTAATATGTACAAATTTTGATTATTTCGGTTCATGGTGCGTAGGGCGACGATAGCCAGGATGCTGGAAGTGCGATGGCAAGGAGGTTGTGCGGACTCGTTCTTCCACTACGAGGATCCGGCGGGAGGAAGCGGAAGCGGCCATGGCTCCAACCATGCATGCGGCGGGAGGAAGCGGTTTGTGACTAAACTTATGGATTTGTGTATGGAGAGCTTAACTTGTGGACCTCGTATGTAATTCATGTTTTGTGACTTGTGGATTTGAAGACTTAAAATTGTATGGATATGTGAATCTATATTGTGAATGTGCTTGTGAACATATATGAATGTGTATGTGAATGTGCTTGTGAACTTGAATGAAAATATATGGTATATGCTTTGTTTGTGGGTGGTTTAGAGAGAAACAGGGCTGTTTGAGGGGGCAACTTAACTCCCATCGGCTTGACCATAGCCTACGGGAGTTATTCTGTACATAGTACAGAATAACTCCCGTCGGCTATGGTCAAGCCGACGGGAGTTATTGGTTAACTCCCGTCGGCTGCAGCGGCCGATGGGAGTTACTACGGGCCGGCAGGGCTGACGTGGCAACAGTAACTGCCGCCGGCTTCGCACCGGCCGACGGGAGTTAACGCCGGGGGCCAGGGCTGACGTGGCAAAGATTAACTGCTGTTGGCCGGATTGTGGCCGATGGGGGCCGACGACAGTTATTTAAACCCCGTCGAATAACTGCCTTCGGCCGGGTACCGACAGGAGTTAGCCAAAAACTGGCGGCGTACCCGGCCAACGGAAGTTAACCTGTTTCTTGTTGTGATGCCCATGAGCGTTGTCAGCCCATGAGCCCGTCCATCTCGACGCCTTCCGAAGTAGTCGCCGAAGCTTTCCGCTTTCTCGGGATAGGTGACGGTTTTGCACCGAAACCGCCAAAGCGCCCGTCGCCGTGCACCCGGATTGGACACCACAGCCCCGGTGCTCTTCAGCCCGCTAACCGCCCTCCGTGTACCTGAGTTGAACACCGGCGCCCACTACGGCAGCCCATTCGCCCTCTTCAGGACGGTCCCTCTTCAGGGGACTTCTCCGTCACTCTTCAGTGACGCCTTCACCACTCTTCAGTGGCGACCTCCATTCACCACCCTCTTCAGGGTGGCGAGCCTTGCGTTGACAATCACTCATCTCTCTAGGAGCCATGAGGCCCACCCTCTTCAGGATAGCTCCTCAGAATTTAATTTACATACCTAGAACTCTAACCCGTGCGGAAGCACGGGTTGATGGACTAGTATAACTTAATTGTTGTGGAGTCATCTCCCTCTAGATCCTAGTATTTTCTAGTTACAAGACTTCTGACCAGAGAACTAAGACTCATAGCTCATAGACCCCTTTTTGATAGATTTGGGAGGTACCATAATGAACCGTAGAACCTTTTATGAAGCATATTGCAGGTGATCTAATTGTGAATTCGTGCCCAGACTGGATGTGTGCAGATCAGAAGCTAGCATGTCAAGTCATGCCGCCACTAACAAATATTGACCAGGGAACTAAGACTCATAGGCCATAGCTCATAGACCCCTTTTTGATAGGTTTGGGAGGTACCAGGATGAACCGTAAAACCTTTTATGAAGTATATTGCAGGTGATCTAATTGTGAATCCATGCCCGGACTGGATGTGTGCAGATCAGAAGCTAGCCAGTGTCAAGTCATGCCACCACTGACAAATATTTTGGGACATGCAGTGGACAGAACGAAAGGGATCAGGGAGTAGTTTGCCTGTCCGTGCGCAGGGGCGCAGGCGGCAGGATGCGACCTTCACTTCCGCCGGCACTGTGCCGCCACCTTCCGCAGCTGCCGGAATGCCACGGTCCGCATTCACCAATTGCGTTCTGTAGTGCAGGAGTCCACCTTCCACAGCCCGCATGGTGCAGGGCAGAGGACGGACTGGCAGTTGGTGAGGGTTGAAGGAAATTTTGTTTTCTCATGCACAAATGTTTATATCTTATATCATACATGTACACAAATATGCATAATTGAATGGTTGACTGCATGTATAAATATGTATATTTAGCTTTTAAATGCATACATGAGTATACTTGGTAAAAATATTTTATGTATAAGCATAAATATGTATCATAATGAAAATAAATAATAATTGTGAAATTTTTTGAATAAGACGAGCAAGTCAAACTTGGTGTCAAAAGATTCAAACGGGCTATAAATTGGGATAGAGAGGGTAATAGATTATGTTTATGTGTCGTAAGTAAATTAGGTGTCCGACGTTTATATGTACCAGTTCATCAACCCGTGCTCTCGCACGGGTTAGAGTTTTATTAGCAGATATAGATTCAATCCTTAGTAATATTAGAGGTGATTATTTTAATTCATGTTTCGTAATGACGTTTGAGGGTGAACGTGCAAATTTGGAAATTATTTTAACTTATCTTTTATGATTGTGTATTGGTTAATTTATATGTAGATTTAAGGCTTACTTTAATTCATCTTTTTAATGGCACGGTGAGTATTATCATGTATTATCATTGGGATGCAAGATCCAACACGTCACATATGATTTCTTTTTCTATAGACGCATCACCATACGATCATTGGGATTCAAGATCCAATACATCCTCTATAGGTCCATGCGTATGTTCTTCAGGCACTCCGTTAGATATGTATATGCGCGTTGGGATTAGATCTAAATGTACAATATTTTTGACTCATTGATTTATTTATAAAGTATGTTAATCAACATTAAAAAAAACTGCTTTCGTTGAGAGTTGAACTCAAAACCTATCATAATGGTAGAGGTGGGTAATTACTTAGAAAACAAATCTAATGGCTATTAATATCCAATATGTTAATCGATGGTAGGATGTTTCTGATTATTGTGAGAATTTCTAGGATTTTATCTTTTTTTCTTAGCGCGTCTCGTGAGGATTAATGTGGATGCTTCAAAAGGAGCCTCTAATTAGTAATATTAAGATGTGAAAGTAGGATTATATTATTATGTGGTAGGTATCTCTAATGAAGTGTGCTATATAATAATCATTTCAGACATCTGAACAGCATTTGGTGCGGTACACCATTCACGACCTGATGCGCACAAGATTGACCTCACAAGATTGACCATGGCTGACGAGCTGATTGTCTATGATGTTACACAGAAGAGAAATGCCCGTACACACAGATATTGTCGCTATTCATTGCTCAGAAAATATGATGGGACAACAAATTTGTCAAATATTTTGCCGTCAAAGATGAGGGTACTTCGTTTATCAGATTGTGGCAAACTGGATATACCTAGTGGTGCATTTTCATTTGCGAATCTGCGTACTTTGGATCTCAGTGAAACCTCTGCTCTATTGCTGGCAGACTCTATTGGCCAACTGAAGCAGCTGAGGTGTCTTATTGCTTAAAGAATGCAAAATGAGAGTCTCCCAGAATGTATCACTGAGCTAGCAAAACTGCAGTACCTAAACATAAGTGAATCTTCTCAAGTTTCTACACTACCAGAATCAATCTGCAAGCTTGTGTGTCTAGAATGTCTAGGTTTATCAAGATGTTCTCGTATACCAAGATTGCCAGAATCAAAAATGTATGGTGCATCTTGATATGTCCGGTTGTTGTAGGATATGTGTCCTGCCAGGATCGTTTGGTAAGCTTGCGAATTTGCAGCACCTTAAGTTATCTAATTGCTCCAGTCTCCAAGAATTACCTGAATCGTTGTGTGGCATCAAACAGCTCCAACACTTGAAGTTATCATCTTGTAATTGTCTTCAATGGCTACCAGAAGCTATTGGCAACCTTGCTGATTTACAGTATTTAAATATGTCAGAGTGTCAGGAAATCAAGAAACCACCCGAGTCAATGATGAAACTCCACAATTTGTTGCATCTAGATCTTTCAGGGTGCGGGGGCATGGAGATGTGGTTAGTATTAGGGAGGTCTCTGTGGCCTCACCGCAATACAATACCTGGATCTGTCATGGACGATTATTTCTCATGAAGAATCAGTTGTTGATTTTGGAAACCTCACCAATCTCAAGAAGTTGAGATTAGTATGCTGCAAAGTAAATGCCGTTGACTTTATTGGTAACCTTACCAACCTGGAGGGCCTTGACCTATCCGGGAATCCTCTTGAAGAGCTGTCTCTCGATCGTTGGCCTAGCATTACAAAAACGGGCTGGGAATTTTGTGGTGGCAAAGGAGCATTCCGTCGGCTCTCAAACTTCAAAATCTCATTCATGGAAGGCTTGGAGGAGTGGAGCACAGCATACTATGCTGAAGAAGGTGTGGTGGAGGAGTTACGTGCTTGAGGTTGAAACCATGCCCACCAACATTTCGTGAGTGCAGAATAGAGAAGAGCGACCAAGTGCTATCTTCATTTGAGGAGGTACGCAAGATCAATCATCACACCTCCTCCAGCCGTGCCACCAACGGGGGTTCTCGGACTCTTGGGGTTCTGGAATCTTCGATATTCTCCGAGATTTGATGAAATCTTCTAGTTTTGACTTGATTGGAAGTATTCCCTTTGGATAATCTTCTATATTCCGGTAGCTCTTGGAATCTTCATGAAGCTTCTGACCTTTGGGATTGTAACGAACATGGCACCATTGATGCCATTTCGAGTGATTTTGGTGATCGAATGACAACACAACACTTGGACTAATATGATTGTTAAGATGATCATTCTCAGGCTTTTAGGTTCAAGTGATGACAAAGAGAAAGAGAAGATAGGCGTAGCAAGGCCCGATGGACTGCCCCTACGGGGGTTCCGCTATGGGCACCGTAGCACCGGAAGAACCGACGCTATGGGCATCGGAGCATCCGATGGTAGTCGGAAGAACCGACGCCATGGTACTTTGGTGCAGAAGGGAGTCGAAGCCAAGTCAGCCTATAGGCACCGGTTGAACCGACGGGTCAAAAAGGGGCATCGGTGCATTGGCCGTCCTTTGTACCAGAGACGATGTCAGATGCCCAGGAGAAGTGTCTTCAGCACCGGTTCAACCGATGGGGCATCGGTGCATACCACCGGTGTAATGACGTCAGCGTCCAGGAGAAGATTCCTTCAGCACCGGTTGAACCGGTGAGGCATCGGTGCAAAGCATCGGTTCAACCGGTGGTCTCTGCGTCAGCCATCAGGAGTCCAACGGCTGCTTCGTGTTATGAGTGACCGGATGAACCGACGCTACCCTGCCAAGAGGCATCGGTTCTTCCGGTGGTACGCAGATTTTCAGCTAACCGTTGGAGCAACGGCTACAAGACTTGGTGGCCTATATATACGCCTCACCCCGGCCATTTGAAGATTGCTGGAGTTGCTGGACATCCCACACACACCCAAGAACATCTCCAAGCCATACAAAAGCATCAAGATCATATCCTTAGCCCTTAGCACACTTTGAGAGTGTTGTGTAAAGGATTAGCTCTTAGTGAGTGAGTTTGCAAGGCTTAGAGCCTTTGTGCTGTGGTTCATTAGTGAACCAAAACAAGAGCTTGGTGCGCCGGCACCTTGGAGCGTGGAGCTCGCCGGCAACGTCATCGACCCTCCGACTTGGTGTGGAGCGGCGACGACACCTTTGTGCGGGGGACGTGGAGACCCCCATCCTTTGTGGAGAAGCTCCTTAGTGGAACCCGGGGCCAAGGTGACCGTGATTGTGTTCACGGAAGAGACTTGGTGGCCGAGTAGCAATACTCTTAGTGAGTGCTACAACAACGTGGATGTAGGTGTGCCTTTGTGGCTAACCGAACCACGGGATAAACACCCGCGTCAAGAGTTTGCTATCTCCTATCCCGCTCTTTAAGCTTCCGCATTTCATTCTAGTAATTTGTATGCCTTTACTTTCATAGAATAGTTTCTTGATAGGAAAGGCTATAGGTTGCTAAACTCTTTTGGGATAGGGGTTTTACACTAGAACAACATAGTTGCACATTTTGATAGCATGTTTTAGTTTAAGTTTTGTGCAAACTAGTTGGAGCCATAGGTCTAAGTTTTTATTAGTGCCTAATTCACCCCCTCCCCCTCTTAGGCTAGAGCACCCGATCACTTTCAATTGGTATCAGAGCCGGGACTCACTTGTCTCACAAACAAAGCCAATTCTATTGGCAAATTTGTGTTTACCGGCTCATTAGATCGGTAGGCTTCACCGCCTAGTGAGTTAGCTCTTTTAAGGAAAGGGATGGATTCTTTAGGACCTCCTCCACGTTTCGATGGCACGGGCTTCCAACGATGGAAGATTCTAATGCAATCACACCTCCAAGCAAAGGGCCTAAATGTTTGGAGAGTTACGAGTGAAGGAACTAAAAGCACTAATCAACAAGAGAGGCAATACGATGCTATAGCCAAGTGTGCTATTTTAACCTCTCTTGGTGAAAATGTGTTCAATCGTGTATTTGCTTGTGAAAATGCAAATGATTTATGGAAAACTATTAGTGAGAACCATGAAGGCACAAAAGATGTTGCAAATGAAAAATATCATGTTCTCATTGATAAACTTAATAGTTTCAAGCAACTTGATCATGAAAATGCCGAAACAATGTACTCACGGTTGAATATTCTTGTGAATGAGATTAATTCTTTAGATGTGAAGAAAATTGAAGATTTGGAACTCATTCGCAAGATCCTTCACTCACTTAGAAGGCCGGACTATGATTTGGTGACAACAATTCTTTATGAGAAAGATCTCATCACAATGACACCAAACAAAGTCCTAAACAAGGTGATCGCCCATGAGCTACGCCATGATATCAAGCCAAAAGCGCCACCTTCTTCACCAACACAAAGTGCACTTGCATGCAAGCAAGTCCAAAAGTTGAAGAAGATGGCCATCAAAGGTAGCTCAAGTGATGAGGAAGAAGAGGAAGCAAGAAGTTCCTCAAGTGATGATCAAGAGCCAATGCACCCCAACCTCTACAAGCATGTAAAGAAGATGAACAAGTGCTTAAAGAAAATCAACTCAATGGGGTATATGGTCTTCCTCAAAGATGGGCATCACCATCAACTAATGAAGGTTGAGAAGAAGTTCAAGATGAACAAGCAAAAGAAGGAGAAGAAGCCCAAGCATGAATCATATGCCGTATTTGGTGAATGGGTAAGCGGTGGTGAAGAATCAAGTGCTAGCTCAAGCGATGAATCAAGCAAGACATTCACCACCCGCACCAACTTCGGATCATCATCAAACACTTGCCTTATGGCCAAAGGTATGAATAGCGATGTAAGTGATGATGACTCCGATTCTCCTTCAATTGATGAACTTCTTGACCTTGTTCATGAGCACCAAAAAGTCATTAAGAGACAATCAAAAGAAATTAAAAACCTTAATGCTCTCAAGGATCTAAATGCTTCTCTTGCTACAAATTTTGATGATTTAATGTGCAAATTCAATTTGCTTAGCAAGGAGCATGAAGAGCTCAAATTAAAATTTGAGAGCATTAATGATACTAATGACTCTTTGGAAATGAAGCAAACTATCCCTTGTGCAATTCCTATCTCTAGGGTAGATGCTTCAACTTCTTGCATTGATTTAATTGATAATTCTTGCTCTAACCCTTGCAATGAGAAATGCAATGAGAATGTTGTTGTAGAATCATGTGATGATCTCATTGCCAAGGAGAATGATGAGCTCAAGCAAGAAGTGGAAAGGCTCATGAAGGACTTGTATAGATTGAAGGGCAAAAGCATGAAGAGCAATGTCCAACCTTCTCAAGATAACCGTGAGAACATGGTGAAGAAGCTTGAGAAGGGGTCCACCGTGACTTGCTCTAAGTGCCACAAAGAAGGCCACAAGTCCAACAAGTGTCCTCAACCAAGAAAGAAGCTTTCGGATGAGAAGAACAAGAAGAAGCTAACAATCAAGAGTTCTCTCATCTACACCAAGCCCAACCGGAGGAACAAAAGCAAAAGCACCTCCTATGTGATCAAGAAGAAAATAAATGGCAAGGTGGTTGCTCACAAGGTTGGGAAGCAAGAAAGGAGTTGGAACCATCCCATTTGGGTGCCCAAGGACGTCATCATCAATATGAAGGGGCCTCAAATGGTGTGGGTTCCAAAGGAGACTTGAAGTCCAAGAATGGCTTCGGGGGATTTGGAGGCTTAGCTCACAAGTCGAAGTGAAGGTTCAAGCCAAAGAAGCTAAGCTCACAACTTGGTCATTTGTTGCCCAAGTCCCCCATAAGGTAATGGTAGCAAAAATTTCAATTCAAGCATCATGTAGCTCCATTGCTTTTGCTAGGATGTTTGCTTATTTTGCATCTCCTAGTGTTATATATATGGTGGGTTGCTTGTGCCATGACTCTAACCCATGAGCAACCTACATGGTTTGATAAGTGTGTAGAAAGCTACACAAGGTTACCTTTCATGGTACACGGACTTCATGAGGTATGTATTTCATATGTGTACTATGAACACAAGCTATAGGGTAAACTTCCCAATTGTGTCAAAATCAATGTGCATACATTTGCTTGGTGATTCAAACACTAAATGCACACATTTAGGGGGAGTTCACTTTATAGCTTGTGATTTTGAGACTAACATGTTTTCTAGCTTATCTTTTGTAGTCTCGCGTGGAGTTAACACTCTAAGAGAATGTTTCTCACGATCAATGTGAACAAACAACTCTATAAGAGTGATTAGATAAATTGTGCATTCATGCATATTGAGCCATGCTTATTGAACTTAAATGCTCATATCTAAGTTCATAGGCTATGTGCTCATACATTTGCTTAACCTTGGTGTACCAAGAGCTCACCTTTTAAAGACTTTCAATTGGTTGCAAGTCACTTTCTTTTGGTACATGCAAGGTAAACAAAGAAACCCCCGGAGGTATGCAAGGTTCTAAACTAATTAAATTGGTATCTTTGTCATATCCTATTTACTTTAGAGTTACCTCCGTGCATGATATGATCTAAGCTTTCCAATTATTACTTCTAGTTGTGCACTTGATTTTCACATTATCATTTTGTGCACATACTTATGGAAAGCTTAGCTCATGTCATGCTAGTTTCGTGATTTTGTGATCCACCATAGTACAGTTTTCAATTGGTATCTTCATTGATATCATACAATTGGATCATGAATCATGAACTAACTCCCTAGGCTACTAATCTTCTCTTAAGCTATATTGTTTTGCAAGACCTTGTTTTTAGGAACAAGACCTTTTAGGTGATTTGATTCCAAAGGGGGAGAAATGTGGATCAAAGCAAGGTATTTTCTCAAGGAAAAGAAGTATATCCCAAAAGGAGAGAAATACCTAAGTGAATCAAGTCATGAGGGAGAAGTATCAACATAAGGGGAGGTTCAAAGGGGGAATCATGGTTTTAGGGGGAGGCCAAGTCATTATTGGATGATGGTAAACATCCAAGCAAGCGTAAGCGGTTCTCAATTGATTTCAATGGGTATCTAGTGGTTAAATTTGTCAATTTTTGCAAATCTATGCTTGCTTTGATTGTGTTGTCATCAATCACCAAAAAGGGGGAGATTGTAACGAACATGGCACCATTGATGCCATTTCGAGTGATTTTGGTGATCGAATGACAACACAACACTTGGACTAATATGATTGTTAAGATGATCATTCTCAGGCTTTTAGGTTCAAGTGATGACAAAGAGAAAGAGAAGATAGGCGTAGCAAGGCCCGATGGACTGCCCCTACGGGGGTTCCGCTATGGGCACCGTAGCACCGGAAGAACCGACGCTATGGGCATCGGAGCATCCGATGGTAGTCGGAAGAACCGACGCCATGGTACTTTGGTGCAGAAGGGAGTCGAAGCCAAGTCAGCCTATAGGCACCGGTTGAACCGACGGGTCAAAAAGGGGCATCGGTGCATTGGCCGTCCTTTGTACCAGAGACGATGTCAGATGCCCAGGAGAAGTGTCTTCAGCACCGGTTCAACCGATGGGGCATCGGTGCATACCACCGGTGTAATGACGTCAGCGTCCAGGAGAAGATTCCTTCAGCACCGGTTGAACCGGTGAGGCATCGGTGCAAAGCATCGGTTCAACCGGTGGTCTCTGCGTCAGCCATCAGGAGTCCAACGGCTGCTTCGTGTTATGAGTGACCGGATGAACCGACGCTACCCTGCCAAGAGGCATCGGTTCTTCCGGTGGTACGCAGATTTTCAGCTAACCGTTGGAGCAACGGCTACAAGACTTGGTGGCCTATATATACGCCTCACCCCGGCCATTTGAAGATTGCTGGAGTTGCTGGACATCCCACACACACCCAAGAACATCTCCAAGCCATACAAAAGCATCAAGATCATATCCTTAGCCCTTAGCACACTTTGAGAGTGTTGTGTAAAGGATTAGCTCTTAGTGAGTGAGTTTGCAAGGCTTAGAGCCTTTGTGCTGTGGTTCATTAGTGAACCAAAACAAGAGCTTGGTGCGCCGGCACCTTGGAGCGTGGAGCTCGCCGGCAACGTCATCGACCCTCCGACTTGGTGTGGAGCGGCGACGACACCTTTGTGCGGGGGACGTGGAGACCCCCATCCTTTGTGGAGAAGCTCCTTAGTGGAACCCGGGGCCAAGGTGACCGTGATTGTGTTCACGGAAGAGACTTGGTGGCCGAGTAGCAATACTCTTAGTGAGTGCTACAACAACGTGGATGTAGGTGTGCCTTTGTGGCTAACCGAACCACGGGATAAACACCCGCGTCAAGAGTTTGCTATCTCCTATCCCGCTCTTTAAGCTTCCGCATTTCATTCTAGTAATTTGTATGCCTTTACTTTCATAGAATAGTTTCTTGATAGGAAAGGCTATAGGTTGCTAAACTCTTTTGGGATAGGGGTTTTACACTAGAACAACATAGTTGCACATTTTGATAGCATGTTTTAGTTTAAGTTTTGTGCAAACTAGTTGGAGCCATAGGTCTAAGTTTTTATTAGTGCCTAATTCACCCCCTCCCCCTCTTAGGCTAGAGCACCCGTTTTATTAGTGCCTAATTCACCCCCTCCCCCTCTTAGGCTAGAGCACCCGATCACTTTCAGGGAGCTTTGACTTGACACAGAGGTAGGGGTGAGTCACTCAAGCCTCTTCTTGATCACTTGTCTTCAGGAAAACACCATCTTGAAGGTCTTAATTACTCGAGGTGGATTATGATGAAAATTGCGAAAAATTTCCCTAAAACTTGTAATAAATAGAAATACAATTTCCCCAAGGCAATATTGCAAAATCCATAATAATCGGTGATAAATCGTAGTAAAAGGCATAGTTGATGCATTAAATCAGTGAAAATCAATATAAAATGATATAAAATATTCGTCTTTAAGCAGCATCAACAAAGAGGAAGTACATAATGTTGTGTATTCTAATACAAGGGCCGGAACAACTGGGCATTGATATAGATGTCTTGCCTTAGCCATTGATGGCTGATATGGTGAAGCTTTGGAATGAGGGTGTGCGAATGTGGGACGAGTATGCTAAGGACCACTTCACATGCAGAGGAATTATAATCGTTACCATCAATGACTACCCTGCATTGTTCTCGATCTCTGGACAGATCAACGGGATGTTTAGTATGGCTGGATAGCATGATGTTTGTGTACCTGGATGGTTCAAAAAAAATTTGTGTATCTGAAGTACCGCCGGTTCCTTGTTGAAAGGCACAAATACCGCAGGAAGGCATTCTACGCCCTCTTTGATGGTAAGGCAGAGTCAGGTTCAATACCAATAAGAAGACACAACAGCAAATATGTTTTTGATATGGTAAGGAAGATTAACGTCAGCTATGGCAAGAAGATCAAGATAACTAAAGCCCCTGTAGAGGGCGTGCCTTTCAAGAAGATGTCAATGTTCTTTAAGTATTTGCCATACTGGAAGGACTTGGAGGTTCCACATGCCGTCGATGCTATGCACATAAAGAAGAACGTGTTCGATAGCACTATCTGTTTGTTGAAGGATGTAAAAGGCAAGACAAAGGATGGCTTGAGGTCACGTTGGGACCTGGTAAACATGGGAATAAGAAGTGACCTCCACCTCGTGGAACATGCGAATGGGAAAATTATCCTGCCAGCCGCTAGCTACAACCTGACATTAGGAGAGAAAAGGGAACTTTGCCTATGTCTACGTCGTCTAAAAGTGCCAACCGGGCTGTCATCTAAAATAAAGAAGCTAGTATCCATGAAAGATTTATCGCTAAGCGGATACAACGCTCATGATTGTCACATGATGCTAACGGTATTCCTCGCGGTTGCTATAAGGGTTGCCAAGCCTGCGTTTGTGCGTATGGTAATAACTCGGATGGTCTACTTCTTCAGCAAAATCTCGCAAAAGGAAATTCGTTTAGATGAATTGGATTCACTACAACAGTTCTGCACAGAGACTATGGCCTAGCTAGAGATGTGTTTTCCTCCATCACTTTTCAACATAATGCCACACCTCATGGTACATATGGTCGACCAGATCCGTGCACTTGGTCCTACCTACTTACATGAAATGTGGGCACACGAGCGTTTCAAGGCGACTCTAAACTGCTGTGTTCTCAATTGTGCTTGTCCTGAGGGTTCATGATAGAGGCCTACTGCACCGAATAGATTGTAGAATGCTATCATGATTACTTGGTGGACAAGAAAGGTATTGGCGTGATTGCATCTCATCACACGGGAAAGTTAGAAGGGAAAGGAACGAGGGGGAGGAAAACATTTGTTGACAGGGCATACCATAAAGTGGCAAGCGCTCATTTCAGTGTCCTACACCAGTTGGAGATTATGTCTCCGTTCATCGAGCAGCACCTTAATATTGTTCGCGCAGAAAGCAATAGCCGATCAGAGGCTTGGGTCATGAAGGAGCACAAACAACGATTCACCACCTGGCTCATGGACCAAAACATAGAGGAGGGAACAACTGTTGAGGGAGTCACATTGAAACGGCTGGCTTTGGGTCCTTTTGCACAGGTCAGGACATGGCAGGCATACGATATTAATGGGTATACATTCTACACATCTGCCAAGGATAAGAAAAGTGTCTGCCAAAACAGTGGAGTTTGGATAGACGCCATCGATGACACGACGGGAAACAAGGTCATATTTTGGCCTTATAGAGGACATATGGGAGCTTGACTATGGAAGGACCATACAGATTCTTGTGTTTAGGTGCCAATGGGTCAAACACCCACAAGGTGTAGAGGTGGACAACTACGGCCTGACGATTGTTGACCTAGCCAAAGTTGGCTACAAAGATGACCCTTGGGTACTCGCCAAATGAGTTGCACAGGTTGTATATGTCCTGGACCCAAGCCAGAAGAACAAGAAGCACATAGTTGCCTCGGACAAACAGACTATTATCGGGGTTGATGGTGTGAACGATGTGGAGGCCTTCAATGACTATGATGACATGCAGGTCTCCACAGATCTACCAACTGTAACACCCCGGGTGTCTGCACAGTAATTAATTAGGTGTCTACACAGTAATTGTGTAGGTTTGCTATGCATCATGTGCTTGAATTACTTAAAAAGGATCTTTTTGTAATTATAAAAGGTTATATGTGTAATTATGATTTTATGCAAGGTCCTTTCTGCAGTTGTGTTGAATAGGTTGTGTAATTATAGCTTTAGTGGAGGGTGTTTTTGCAAAATTTCAGTGCATTTAATGCATGGCAGCCATTTTTGCTTTTGAGTCTAGAGTTGAAGTGAATTTGCTTTGAAAAAGACAAATTTCCTAGAATTCAAAATCTCTTCAATGATTTTAATTTTAGCTCTTGAATCTTTGGTCAAATAAATTTTTGCACAACATCAAAGTTGTACATCTTGAAAAGTTGAACAACTTTCATGTTGGGCACTTTTTCATTTGAGCTTTAGTTTAAAAGTTATTGCTTGTTTACAGAGAGGTCCCTGGAATTTTTAGTAATTACAAATCGACCCTTATGACCATCTCCCACCTCCCTGCTCTGTTCTCGCCGCCGACGCCACCGACAGCGCCGCCGCCGACGCCTTCCCGGCCATTCCGGCCATTACTCCATCGTGCGCTGGCGCCCACGCGTCGCGGACGACCTCCTCCCCCTCCTGTTGCCTCGCGCTGGCCCTCTTCTTCCCTTGCCACGCGCCCTACCGCTTCCAGAACCACCCCGCCGGCCGCCACCGCGACGCCGCCGTGGAACGGCCGCTGCAGAGCACGCCGCCCTCTTCTAGCGAGCGCCCGAGCACTACACATATCCCAGGACTCGATTTTGTGCATCCCTTTGCTCTATCCTCGCTACCACGCCGCAGAACACCGCCGCCGCCCCGCTGGTACGCCGGCGAGCTCACCCCGCCGCGGAGCCGCCACTACAGGCCCGCTCCACCCCTACAGCCCCCACCATTAGCGCCGCCTCGTCCTAGCGCAGCTCCCAGGCCACTTCCCCTCGCCCAAACCTCACCGGAGCTACCCCGCCGCCGTGCTCCGAGCCCGCAAGCCGCCGCTCGCCGTCGACACCCCACCTCCGACCGCCCTAGCCTCGATTCCAAGCACCCAGAGGTGCGCCTTGAACTCGTGAAGCTCCCACACCCCTCCACCCTCGCCGCCGGTGAGCCCCTCACCGGGAAATCGCCGGTCAAACCCGCGCTCCCCCTCTGACCCGACCCGAGGACCTCGGGTTTGAATTTGAAAAACCCCAGGGGGTTGTCTGCGATGTCAGTGATTCAGGGAAATAGTGCTATACGGACTTGTTTGTATTAGTTTGCTGTGAACTTTGAAATTCTAGATCAATTCGTAGAAAATTCATAAAAAAGAAAATCTTGATGTTTTGGAATCCTCTTGAAGAGCTCTATGCAGTAGAACCATAATATGTTAGGCTTTAGTTGCAAGTTTTTGCTGTATAAATGGTTTTGTGTCACTAGGTAAATAAATACTAGATGTTTAGTATTTTTTCTTATCTAATGCTTGAAAGCTGTTCTTGCTCTGAAATTTTTGTGGTCGTTTACTCATGTTACACTAGCTTTGCTATAAAAATTTCATGATCAGTTCTCTTGTGTAGCTTTTTCTTTGATTTAAACTTTGTTTAGTACACTTTATTTATGATAAATAGTTTCTGTTCTTGTTAAATCCTGAAAATATTCCTGAGTGTTCATCTGGAATACCTTAACTTGTCCAGGAAGTTTGAGCATCAGTTAATGGCTATATCAGGAGATAAAAATAAATCTTGTTAAACTGGTGTCTGTTTTGTTTAATTTCTCAGAATTAATTCCTTATATATAAAATCATGAAAAATTCACAATAGGTAAATCATCCCTGTGTAGATCTTCTGTTAAATTTTAAGCTTCTGTTCGGCTATAGTTTGATCTGTATAATTCGAGCTTGTATTAGGTGTTGCCTGCATAAATGGTTTATT
Organism: Panicum virgatum; assembly: GCF_016808335.1. NCBI lineage: Eukaryota > Viridiplantae > Streptophyta > Magnoliopsida > Poales > Poaceae > Panicum > Panicum virgatum. Next base: position 36,411 of record NW_024376513.1, read on the forward strand.
GTGATTAAATGGTTACATGTCTTGGCATGATTTTTACAGGGTAGATTACTTTGTTCATGTTCTGTTTAGTGTAATTTTGGTAGAATTTATTACTATTTGTACTCTGATTTGATGATTTATTTACAAACCATGACTTAGTTGTATAGTAAATCACCACCACTCATTTTATGAAGTTAGTTAACTTCTTTTGTGCTGTTGATCATGATGCCTTGTGTAGTTAAGTGTGTTATTTAACTACTCTATAAACGATTGCCCATGTGTGTTTATAATGTTGTTCTTGCATTACATTTAGATACGACTGCCTTATCGGACGGGACGTACGAGCTGATTCCGGAGTCTGACGGTGGTGATCTCGAAGCTCAAGTGAACACCGCCGTACTAACTGAAGCCCCGGACCAAAGTTCGGAAGAGCCTAGAGCTGAAATAGTTAGCGACTACCGAGAAGGCAAGCCCCGGACATAACCTATATTTCAAATTAATATCACTTACTGTATTATTTTATTTGTGCATTTACAGTTCTTAGGAGTTGAACTGAAACCTTGGATGCATGATCCTAGGAACCTATGTACTGAACACTAGACCTGAGTTCGACTACTTGCTAAGCTTACAGGACCGGTAAAAGTCGAGTGATTGCCTGTCACTCGCGAGCTTTATAGGAATTGATTGTTTACTTTCTGCTATCAATATAAGGACGACGGACGGGGTTGTGTTCGATATCATGACCTTATGTGAGACCCCGTCTGTGTTGATGAACTTGCTAAGGTCGCGGTGTGTGGTAGTGCCGGTTAAGTTTTTGAAAGTACTAGCCACATGCCGTAAATATGGTACGCGGTAAGCCTAGTAGCCGATTGGACCGGGGAGTGGATATTACCTCTCACTCTCTCTTAGGGATAGGTTTTAAATTTTATGTTGCGCAACACTACGGCTCGGAGGGACAAGGTTCGGCCTTGGAGCCCTGTAGCCGGGGAGAGTGACTCTGTCCACAAGCCGGAAAGAAAGGTCAACGGTTGTTTGGGAATGACCCGACGGTGTTCCAGACGTGTGTGCTAGGTTATCCTTGCAAGGTTGAATTTCGATTCAGAATCGTCCGCCTCTCACGATGAAATGAGACTGCTTGATTGATCTGCCACACAGAGTAATAAGAGCAACAATATTCTTATTAATCTCGATGTTTGCTTAGAAGTTCCACCATGATTGGATAGTAGATGCTTACATAGAATGGTTAATCAACTAGAATCTTGAAGCTAAAACTTGAAAGTAAGGACATACTCTTTATTGCTTTTCAGCAAAAAGGAAAACCAGAGCCTCACAAAGCCTTGCATAGTCTAGTTAAAGTGGGCTACTTATACCCGTTGTCGGTTAAGTCTTGCTGAGTATTAGAATACTCAGCCTTGCTGTTGAAACTCTTTTTCAGGTATGAGTTTTGGGGATCAGATCGCTAGCTTAACCTATCCTTGCTCTTTGCCTCCTGGCTGGTCCGTAGAATGTGATACGTCTTCGGCCGGCAATGACTATGATGAGTGATACCATGCTTGGGCTAGCTTGGTATACTTTTGCGACGTGTTGTAGTCATCGTGTTTCATTTTCCGCTGTTTAGACTCTGAACTTATAATCATAACTTGTATAACTGTTTTATTTAAGTTGGCTTTGTAATAATGTTTTTAACTAGTTTGTAATCGTTATTATGCCTGAGTTGTAAAATTGTGGTTGTAATATCTCTGAACTCGCCTTCGTGCGGGGTATGCTTGTTCGATCCGAGAATCGGTGGTTGTATCGGGACGTTACCCGACAGACCAAAAATTGTTCCATTTGAAGTGCGTTTAAGCTAATGTTGCCTTTATGGTGATGGTTTACGCACTTGAGCCAGGATAATTTAGACGGTTCTGCCACACCAACCAAGATCAAGATTGTAGAAGCAAGCATAAAGGATGTTAAACCATGGTCACGGCTCGATGGAGAGCCAAGATTTGTAACCGCCTAATGCACTACTATTATTTAATTTCACATTGTAACCTTTGCACGTCAAATATTTTGAGTTTGATCAAAATTTGTCTTTTGTTGTTCAAAAACAAGTAAATATTAAAGGAGTAAATATAAAAAAAGGATATAACAAGTAAATATAAGATAATTATGTATAAAAGAAGTAAATAAAAGACAATATAAAACAAGAAAATATGAAAAGGAGTAAATATAAAATAAGGGATATAACAAGTAAATATAAGATAATTATGTATAAAAGAAGTAAATAAAAGATTATATAAAACAAGAAAATATGAATAAGTAAATTATAAATTATAAATAAGTTAGCAGCAGCAGTTGACGCTATCCACCGCGGCTGCTAAGTGACTTAGCAGCAGCGGTTGGAAAGTCCACCGCTGCTGCTATAACTGTGGGCAGCCCGCCCCACTCCACTTATCAGCAGCGGTGGACAATTTATCCACCGCTGCTGCTATATGTTAGCAACAGCGGTGGATTACGTTCACCGATTCTGATAGTGTCCCAGATTTTTTTCAACATCGATTTCAGTTTTTAAACAGTGTTCTTGTGACCCTCCACCGAAAGTTGTTTTGGTTTTTTTGCTCCTCTTGGGCCTATAAATACCCTCCAGTGCCCCCCACCTCTTGCCAAGCTAGATCAGTAGAAACAATGCCTCACATATTCTTCTCCTCCTTCCTTGCCTTTCTGCTTATTGGGATAGGTTGCATGTAATGCAAACTCCAAGTTGTGGAAAAATCCTAATCTCTCGCCGGATGCAACTATTCCGGTGGGAGTTCCAGGTTGTGGAAAAATCCTAATGGATTTATTCCATAACCAGTTGCCTTGCAGCTACCCTACCCTCCTTTATAGAACTTGCAGGTGGTGTACATCTCAGCTAATATGAGTCCTACCCACCGGCGGAGAAAATACTCGCTGAGGTGTACACCACCTGCAAGTTCTACAAAGACGGTTGCAAATCCATCAAGTTAGTGGATAAATTGTGTGTACGTTGACATTTTTTTTATCGTTGTGGAGAAAATGCTTGCTGAGATGTAAGCTGTTAGCTTTTATGTATCATTATTTTAGTTTTTATGTTTTATTATTTCTTGTTGTGTTCAGCTCACATTGAGATGACTATAACATGAGTGCATGGCAAATGTGTTCTTGTTGTTTAAGTTATGATATTGCAAGAATATATAAAGGTAGAGGGGTAAATAGAAGAACTAAATATAAAAGAAATAAACAGAAGTAAAGGAGTAAACAGAAGAATTAAATATAGAAGAAATGTATTCTTGTTGCAGGTTGGAGAAATGTATTATAGAATAAATATAATAAGTATAAGGCACTTAGCAGCAGCGGTTGGAAAAATTCACCGCTGCTGGTAAGTGAGGGTGGCTGGACCCACTCCATTAGCAGCAGCGGTGGACATTTACTACCGCTGCTGCTACGAGACTTAGCAGCAGCGGTTGGAAAGGTGCAACACTGCTGCTAACTGTGGACGGGCGGCCCCACTCCAGTTAGCAGCAGCAGTTGACCCTATCTACCGCTGTTGCTAACATATATCAGCAGCGGTGGATAGAGTCAACCGCTGCTGCTACGTGGAGTGAGCCCCTGCTAAGTAGAGCAGGTGTTCATCTCTTCCTTGTTCATCTCTCTCATCTCTTCCTTGTAGCGGTCATGCTTTTTATATTTATCTAAGTCCTTAGCGAACCCCTCCTTCCAGTTCAGCTTGCAGGAGATGCCTCGGACACGGCCACAATGCTCCTTTGTACCTAAGGCTACGGCCAGAGAGTCTTTCTCTTTGTCAGGCACGAATTTTCCTGCCTTCTGTGCCTCTGCAAACCTTTTAATGTTTCCCACGACTTCTCTTGTCTTGGGCTTGGCAATACTTTTGGTCCCCGTGGAATCCTTTACTTCCCGAACCTTGACCCAGTTGAAGCAACTTTCGTCCAGGCCCTCATATGGGTCGGGTTCCCCTCTGGCGATCGCGTCCTCCCTCTCTTTCTTCCACTTCTCCACTTGTGCCTAGTACCCACTCGGGCCTAGACGATGGCTGTGTACATTTTTCTTTGCCAGCTCTTAGTTTAGTGTGCTGAGCTTCTGGTATTCTTCTGTCGTCCTCTGCCGGACACCGGAATATTTTATGAATTTAATTGTATTTTTATGATTTAGTGCAGAAATAAATTAACAATACACAAATAGCCTCAGAAAATCAGGATATTTGGCGGAGGGGCAACATATGTCCATGTAGCGTCCTCAAAAAAGTTTGGACAAGAAACGCCACATGTTGCCGGTGTTTCCTTCAACTCATCGTGTGCGTTACACGCGAAGTCACTTTTGCCATCCCTAGTTCACTTCAATATTTTCAACAAGGTCCATAGTTCACTTCATCCTCTTCATGTGGGGGTTTGAGGTTCGCTTCATATAGCATGTTTATTGAACTAGGTAATTTATTTGCATTTTTTCGTCAACACTACAATATTTTATGAATTTAATTGTATTTTGTTGATTTACTGCAAAAACAAATTAATAATAACCAAAAAGCCTCAGGAAATCAAGATATTTGGTGGAGGGCTAAAATATGTCCATGTGGCATCCTCAAAAAAGTTTGGACATAAAAATCCAAAAGTTGCCGGTGTTTCTTTCATATGGCTTCCACTCGCCACTGGGTCACTTGTGAAGTTAGCCTCATCGTCTAAATTTCAACGTGATCCATAGTTCACTTTATTCTTTTTATGTGGGGGCTTGAGATTACCTTAGTATAGCATATTTATTGAACTAGATAACTTATTTGCATTTTTTGGTCAACACTACAATATTTTATGAATTTAATTGCATTTTTGATGATTTACTGCAAAAAGAAATTAATAATACACAAATAGCCTCAGAAAATAAATATATTTGGTGAAGGGGTAACATATGTCCATATAGCATCCCCAAAAAAGTTTGGACAAAAAAATCCATATATTGCTGGTGTTTCTTTCATATGGCTTCCACTCATCACGTGGGTCATTTGTGAAGTTAGCCTCATCATCTAAGTTTCAACGTAATACATAGTTCACTTTATCCTTTTCATGTGGGGGCTTGCTATTATCTTAATATAGCATATTTATTAAACTAGAGAACTTATTTGTATTTTTTTGTCAACACTACAATATTTTATGAATTTAATTGCATTTTTGATGATTTACTGCAAAAAGAAATTAATAATACACAAATAGCCTCAGAAAATAAATATATTTGGTGATGGGGTAACATATGTCCATATAGCATCTCCAAAAAAATTTGGATAAGAAAATCCACATATTGCTGGTGTTTCTTTCATATGGCTTCCACTCACGACGTGGGTCACTTGTGAAGTTAGCCTCATCATCTAAGTTTCAACGTAATACATAGTTCACTTTATTCTTTTCATGTGCGGGCTTGCTATTATCTTAATATAGCATATTTATTGAACTAGAGAACTTATTTGCATTTTTTTGTCAACACTACAATATTTTATGAATTTAATTGTATTTTTAATGATTTACTGCAAAAAGAAATTAATAATACACAAATAGCCTCGAAAAATAAATATATTTGGTGGAGGGGTAACATATGTCCATATAGCATCCCTAAAAAAGTTTGGACAAGAAACTCCATATGTTGCCGGTGTTTCTTTCATATGGCTTCCACTCATAACGTGGGTCAATTGTTAAGTCGGTAGAATCATCCAAGGTTCAACGTGACCCATAGTTCAATTTATGCTTTTCATGTGGGGGCTTGAGATTACCTTAGTATAGCATATTTATTGAACTAGATAACTTATTTGCAAATTTTAGTCAACAATACAATATTTTTATGAATTTAATTGCACTATTGATGATTTACTGTATAAATAAATTTAGTAATGATAAATCTTGTACAAAATAAACTTTGTACAAATTTTGTATTTCTGGGCGCGGCGTTTTGGTGGTGTTTTATTTTTTCCGATGCGGATGAACGAAAAATGTGTCGCGGCTAAATTTCACTCTGTTATTTCACTATGGCTAGCATAATTTCTCTGTGGGTGCCCGTAACACCGACAAGGTAATTGTAAAAACCGATAGGGAAATGTAATTTCCCTATCGGTATTAATACTAACAAGGAAAATATGTATTTCCCTGTTGGAGTTCTTATTTTTCCGTCGGTGTCGTGAAACTGATAAGGAAAATACTTAATTTCCCTGTCCGTGTTCTGTTTTTTCCCGACGGTATCCTGAAACCGACAAGGAAAATACCTATTTCCCTGTCGGTATTATGTTTTTTCCCGTCGGTTTCCTGAAACCGACAAGGAAAATACCTATCTACCTATCGGTATATATATTTTCCTGTAGGTTAGTGCTTGGACCGACAGGGATAATATATTTTCCCTGTCAGTTTTTGAAAAAACCGTCAAGGAAATTGTTTCACTAGCAGGGAAAAACGGTTTCCAGTAGTGATACGTCCACCGGCAACCTAAAGGGTCCGGATACTGTGGACACTATGCTTGAGAATATTTGCGAGTCAGGTATAGAACGAACCCTGAAGACGTAAGTGCTCCATGAAACATCTCAATTAATAATGCAATACACAATGTTTCCATATATGTATAAATCACTAATAATGTTTGCTTTATCAATTATTAGATCCCGAAAATCCCTATGTACTGTTGGCCCCTAACTGAAAGGCATCTTATGAACGTCATGGCCGACCTCTGCTGTTTCACAATGCACGAGGTATGCAACCGGCAAGGTCGGTTCTTTGATCCAGAGTCATACCTAACACGCGATGACAAATTCAAATGGCTTATCAACTGGGAGCACCATTCATTTTAATGAACTTGTATTAATTATTTCTGTGCAGCCATCTGTGCATATATTGTATGTTTGTATATATGTGTATATATATATATATATATGGTGAAGCTGGATGTATATAGGATAACAAATGTGTGTTAACTTTGTCACAGCTTTATTATCACATGTGTTAGAGAAAAAGCAACGAAAATGCATTTCAATTATATATTCGAGGTGTGCTACAATACCGGTGATCCCATTTTGTCGATGTGTTTCGAAAACACTAAATACCTGCATTTCAAATCAAACGGCAAATGCTATCACAAATAGCAGGAACCAAATGCTTTTAAAATGGCGGGAAACATAAACAGAGCAGGACATTCAAACGTTGCGCCGATATTCAAACATTAGCAGAGACGGTGGAAAATTCATTACACTGCCTCTGCTACGGACTCTGCTAGACCAAATAGCAGAGACGGTGCACAGAGTCCACCGCCTCTGCTAAGTACACAGCAGAGGCGGTTCGAATCACCGCTGCTGCTAGCTTCGGGTTAGTAGCAACACTAGCGCAGCAGCGGATCTTTCCACCGCCTCTGCTGTGGCCTCTGGGACTGCCTCTGTAGTGTGTTTGTGTACTAGTGGCACTCTCGCCCACCACAATGCTGGAGATTATTTTAACTTGTATGTTTTACGTTAGGATTGCAATGGACCGTCGATCCAGGCTCTCGCACGGGTGTTGGATTCTTTAGAAACAGGTATGCCCACAAATCCAATGCAACATACGCATCTCCGCAACACTTAGTTGTTGAATATGTCTTCTTTTAGTGGGCCAACACTCTGCACAGTACAACAACGCAGGTCTAATAGCCGTCCTATAGAACTTTCCTTTTAGATTTTGTGGTACCCTCTTGTCACATAGAACACCGGATGCTTGACGCCATTTCATCCATCCCACTTTGATTCTATGGCTAACATCTTCATCGACATCCCATCTTTTTGTAGCATCGATCCCAAGTATCGAAAAGTATCCTTCTTGATCACTACGTAACTTTCCAAAGTCACATCTCCTTCCTCTTGTCTAGCAGTACCGAAGTCACATCTCATATATTCAGTTTTAGTCCTGCTAATTCTAAAACCTTTCGACTCTAGAGTCTGCTGCCACAACTCTAGTTTCCTATTTACTCTTGCTTGGCTTTCATCCACTAGTACTACATCATCAGCAAACAACATGCACCATGGGATATCTCCTTGTATATCCCTTGTGACCTCATCCATCACCAAGGCAAAAAGGTAAGGGCTCAAAGCTGATCCTTGATGTAGTTCAATGTTGATTGGGAAGTCACTTGTGTCACCGTCATTTCTTCGAACACTAGTCACAACCTTGTTGTACATGTCTGTAAGGAAAATGGGCCCCTACCCATTATACCTTAAAGGTTCTGGGGTTTGATGACAACATTAACCAATGGGACTAAGATTGTGTCAAGTTGTATGTGATTAAGTCCTAGGGATGAAGATGATGGCTTGGTGTGCAAAACACCTCAATGAAGGCATCAAAAGGCTATAGAAGAGGTACAAGTGAAGACCAAGCAAAGACCCAAGTCACGGCAAAGAAATTCGGCGAGAGGACAAAGCTGCAGAATCAACATGCACACAACGGACGGTCCGCCGAGTAACGGCGGACGGTCTGGCGTCCACGGACCTGTGGCTGCACGGCGTCCGACAACAGCCCGGCGACAAAGTCTACAAAGGACGGACGGTCCGGCGTGCATAGCCGGACGGTTCGTCGCTACACAACGGACTACAGCAGCCGAGAACGCAAAAGAAGGAAGGAGCGGCTAAGTTACACACGACGGATGGTCCGTCGTATACACGACGGACGGTCCGTCGCTACACAATGGACGACAAGGACCGAGAGATATTCAAGACAGCGGGCAAAGCAACTCGTCCGGCATGCAACGCCGGACGGTCTGTCGTTCACAATGAACGTCTGACAAGTCCAACGGTCGACTCCAATGGCTAGTTTGGGGGCGGTGCCTAACAAACGACGGACGGGGCGGCGCCTAACAAACGACGGACGGTCCGTCGTTCACTGCAAATGTGCAGTTTCCCCCAACAGCTATATTTCGAGGTGTGGCCTATATATACCCCCATGGCCGGCCTCCATTGTGTGTTTGGACACCCCTGAGCTGACCCAAGTGCTGTTGCACTCATTCCTTGGTTCCAAGCACCCCTAGCTCACTACTACACATTGCCATACTCATTCAAGCTAGGAAAGAATCCCCCTTAGCATTCTAGAGCCTTAGTGCATTAGAGTGTGAGTTGTAACACCCTTACACCCACTGAGAACTGCGTGTCTCAAAGCTTGTTCGTGCTCGAGAGCACGAAGACTTGTAGGTGTGTGGTTTGTAATCTTGCGAGGTCCTCCGGGAGGAGGGGTCGCCACCATACTTGTGAGAGGGAGGGAGGCCCTCGGCGATTTGTCCAAAGCTCTACATTAGTGGAAGCGGACCGGGAAGACGCGGCCCAAGGCTTTGGGTGGCTAGGCGGTTCCCGGACACGAAGTTGATCCTTGATTAAGGATCACCTCGGCCGCATGCAGTGTCCTTGTCCTCGAGAGGACAAGGTTGTCTTGATCTCCATTGGAGGTTCAAGTCACGGGGCCCTCGAGAGGGACTTGTATAACGTGGACTAGTGGGGAGGTTGATTGCCTCCCCGACACCACGGGATAAATCCACGTGTCATCTACTCTGGGAGTTTGCTTCTCCAAACCCTCTCTTTACTCTACGCATTTATATTCCTCACTCTCATACTTGCAATTGATTGTATGCTTGTCTAGAGTAGAAATATTCTAGAGTTGCTATTAGGTTGCTTGTATGCTCTTGGTAGAGTAGACACACTTAGCAAAACCGTCATTGCACCATTCATATCATGTTTACATTTTGCTTAGTGTGACATTGGTGTGAATTTGAGTAGCCCTTAGGTGAGCAAAAATTTAGATAAAGACCTAATTCACCCCCCCTCCTAGGCGTCCGGTTCACTTTCAATGTCCTTAATGAAGGCCACATACTTTGTTAGGACTTCCTTGGTATCTTATCATAAGCCTTCTCTAAGTCTATGAAAACCATGTGTAGGTCTTTCTTTAGCTCCCTATGCCGCTCCATAACTTGTCTTAAAAGAAAAATTGCTTCTATGGTTGATCTCCCTGGCATGAACCCAAATTGGTTCATGGTAATACACGTCAATCTTCTCAAACGATGCTCTATAACTCTCTCCCATAGCTTCATCATATGGCTCATTAGCTTAATCCCTCTGTAGTTAGTGCAGCTTTTGATATCTCCCTTGTTCTTGACGAATGGTACTAATATACTTCTCCTCCACTCTTTGGGCATCTTGTTCGATCGCACAATCTGGTTAAAAAGCTTTGTTAGCCAAACAATAGCTATATCTCCTAGGCATCTCCACACCTCAATTGGGATCGCATCAGGGCCCACTGCCTTGCCCCCTTTCATCCTTTTTATGGCTTATCTGACCTTAGACTCTTGAATCCTACGCACAAAGTGTCTATTGCCATCATCAAAGGAGTCGTCCAACTCAATGGATGTGCTCTCACTCTCCCCATTGAACATGTTATCAAAGTACACACGCCACCTTAGTTTGATGTCCTCCTCCTTAACCAAGAGTTGATCCCTCGCATCCTTAATAAACTTGACTTGATTGAGGTCGCTTATCTTCCTATCACGAACCCTAGCCTTCTTATAGACGTCCTTCTCTCCTTCCTTTGTACTCAGCCTTTGGTAAAGGTCATCATATGCTCTGCCCTTTGGCTCACTCACTATTCGCTTTGCAAACTTCTTTGCCACCTTGTACCTCTCTGTACTCCTATCATAGAACACGCATTCGTATCGCTCTTTCTTCTCCTTAAGGGCCTTTTGTACATCCTCATTCCACCACCAAGTCTCTTTAGTTGCACCTTTGCTCGCTTTGGTAACACCAAGCACTTCCGCAGCCACCTTCCTAATGCAAGTTGCCATCTTCTCCCATGTGTTGTTTGCATCTTCCCCTTCTTCCTAAGAGCCCTCCGTGATAACCCTTCTCTTAAAGTCTTCCGACGCCGCCTCTTTTAGTTTCCACCACTTTGTTCTCACGGCTTTGACTTGTTTATCCCGTCTGGTACGCAGACGAAAGTGGAAATCAGCCACCATGAGCTTGTGTTGAGAGACAACACACTCTCCCGGTATTACCTTACAATCCAAGCATGTCCTCTTATCCTCTCTTCTTGTGAGAATGAAGTCAATCTGACTAGCGTGATGGCCACTACAGAAGGTCACCTTCCTAAAGAAGGTGTTGGCTACCATCAGATTGTAAGCTATAGCAAAGTCTAAGACTTCCTCTCCCTCCTTATTATTACTACCATACCCAAACCCTCCATGTGCCACCTCGTAACCTGCATTAGACAACCCTACATGGTTATTGAGATCTCCTCCTATGAAAAGCTTCTCACTGGTGGGTACCGCTCTAACCAAGCTATCTAGGTCATCCCAAAACTGCCTCTTTGTACTCTCATCATGGCCTACCTGGGGAGCATACGCACTTATAACGTTGAAGACTAAGTCACCAACAACAAGCTTGACTAGGATGATCATATCCCCTAGCCTCTTGACGTCCACCACTCCATTTTTCAGACTCTTGTCAATCAAGATGCCCACTCCATTTTTGTTTGCAACTATTCCTGTGTACCAAAGCTTGAAGCCTGTGTTCTCCACCTCCTTCGCTTTCTGACCCTTCCATTTCGTCTCCTAGACGCATAGGATATTTACACGTCTCCTAATCGCTGTGTCAACTAACTCTCTTAACTTACCTGTGAGGGACCCTACATTCCAGCTACCTAGAAGGATCCTAGTTGGCACGACTAGCTTCCTTACCCCTTGCACCCGCCGAGTTAGGTGCAAAGACCCTTGCTCATTTAGCACTACACCCGAGAGACGATGTAGCGCGCCACTGAGGAAGCGACGACCCGACCCTTGCTCACTTAACACCGCGTCCGGATCACGATACGGCACGGCACCAAGGGGGGTGACGGCCCCGCCCTTGCTCATTTAACACCATACCCGGGTTGCGATATGGCGCGCCGCTAAGAGGGTTACGCCCCAACGGTTTTCTCTTGCGTTTCATCTCCATAAGAGTAGCTGGGTTCTACATTGGCTCGCCACGCCTAACACAACCCTCCTCCTTTATCCGGGCTTGGGACCGGCATTGTGAAACAACATCGTTGAAACAACACGGCAGAGATAAAATAAAGGCTTCAACGGTTTCAAAAAATTAGATTGTGAAGGAAATGATCAGATAGAGCTAATACAGTTTGAACCATCATGGTGGCCAATAAAACCAATAGGGAAACAATTTGATCATCACACCATCTCCTCTCATAAAAAACAACACTGCTATATACAGAAAGCAGAACCAGGACCAAAGAAAAAAGCTCACCCAGAATTCAGTATACAAACACGGCACACAAGCAGAAAGATTGAGAGACTGAAGAGTTGCGACTCATCTGCATACATCAACAGCAGTCTTCCCACTCATAAGAGAAGCAGGAAAAGGGAAGAAAGATTTCAAACAGGTGCACTAGCACGAACTTGAAGGATCGTCCAACTAATTAGTGCACTGACGTAGCTATTCGCAGTAGTTGATAGTTGTGCACTTGTGCTAGCTCCTGATTTGTGTGTTGTCCATTCAAATGATAATAAGTATATACTAGAAACACAACAAAAGCGCGGCTTTGCCAGTACACTGTCAATATTAGCAAGATCAAACATATTAATCCCACTTGGCAGCTGTTGGAGCTCCGTTTTTCTTGTTCTGCCTTGTAAATTTTACCTTCGCCCCTCTGGGTGTT
>NW_024376514.1:0-49043 GCF_016808335.1 Panicum virgatum
AATTGCACCAGTTCACACTGTTTTGTACCGAGTTTCATGCAGTTACGAAACGATCCCAAATGGACCCAAACACTATGCAACTCACCAAAACATGAGTTTAGGGTCCAACGGAGTGGATTGGATGCGTTTGTTGCAAAAAATCCTGACGTGACATCGAGGCACCCTGTTTTTCATCGAGTTTCATGCAGTTACGAAACGATCCCAATGCACCAAAACACTATGCAACGGGCGAAAACATGAGTTTAGGTCCAATGGAGTGGATTGGGTGCGTTCGTTGCGAAAAATCCCAACGTAATTTGTGGCACGAACTTTTGCATTAATTGCACCAGCTGACTCCATTTTGCACCTAGTTCATGCAGTTACGAAACGATCCCACATGCATCCCAACACTATGCAATGCCCCAAAACAAGAGTTTAGGGTCCAATGGGGCGGATTGGATGCGTTCGTTGAGAAAAATCCCCACGTAACGTCGTGGCACGAACTTTTGCATTAATTGCACCAGTTCACACTGTTTTGTTCCGAGTTTATTGCAGTTACGAAACGATCCCAAAAGGACCCAAACACTATGCAACTCACCAAAACATGAGTTTAGGGTCCAACGGAGTGGATTGGGTGCGTTCGTTGCAAAAAATCCTGACGTGACTTCGAGGCACCCTGTTTTTCATCGAGTTTCGTGCAGTTACGAAACGATCCCAAATGCACCAAAACACTATGCAACGGGCGGAAAACATGAGTTTAGGTCCAATGGAGTGGATTGGGTGCGTTCGTTGCGAAAAATCTGGACGTGACTTCGTGGCACGAACTTTTGCATTAATTGCACCAGGTCACCCTGTTTTGCATCGAGTTTCATGCAGTTACGAAATGATCCCAAATGCATCCCAACACTATGCAACGCACCAAAACATGAGTTTAGGGTCCAATGGGGCGGATTGGGTGCATTCATTGTGAAAATCCCGATGTGACTTCGTGGCATGAACTTTTGCATTAATTGCACCAGTTCACCTTGTTTTGCATCGAGTTTCATGCAGTTACGAAATGATCCCAAATGTATCCAAATACTATGCAACACACCAAAACATGAGTTTAGGGTCCAATGGAGTGGATTGGGTGCGTTCGTTGAGAAAAATCCCCACGTAACGTCGTGGCACGAACTTTTGCATTAATTGCACCAGCTGACTCCATTTTGCACCGAGTTTCATGCAGTTACGAAACGATCCCAAATGCATCCCAACACTATGCAATGCCCGAAAACATGAGTTTAGGGTCCAATGGGGCGGATTGGATGCGTTCGTTGAGAAAAATCCCCACGTAACGTCGTGGCACGAACTTTTGCATTAATTGCACCAGTTCACACTGTTTTGTACCGAGTTTCATGCAGTTACGAAACGATCCCAAATGGACCCAAACACTATACAACTCACCAAAACATGAGTTTAGGGTCCAACGGAGTGGATTGGGTGCGTTCGTTGCAAAAAATCCTGACGTGACTTCGAGGCACCCTGTTTTTCATCGAGTTCCGTGCAGTTACGAAACGATCCCAAATGCACCAAAACACTATGCAACGGGCGAAAACATGAGTTTAGGTCCAATGGAGTGGATTGGGTGCGTTCGTTGCGAAAAATCCCGACATAACTTTGTGGCACGAACTTTTGCATTAATTGCACCAGCTGACTCCATTTTGCACCGAGTTCATGCAGTTACGAAACGATCCCAAATGCATCCCAACACTATGCAATGCCCGAAAACAAGAGTTTAGGGACCAATGGGGGCGGATTGGATGCGTTCGTTGTGAAAAATCCCCACGTAATGTCGTGGCATGAACTTTTGCATTAATTGCACCAGTTCACACTATTTTGTACCGAGTTTCATGCAGTTACGAAACGATCCCAAATGGACCCAAACACTATGCAACTCACCAAAACATGAGTTTACGGTCCAACGGAGTGGATTGGGTTTGTTCGTTGCAAAAAATCCTGAGGTGACTTCGAGGCACCCTGTTTTTCATCGAGTTCCGTGCAGTTACGAAACGATCCCAAATGCACCAAAACACTATGCAACGGGCGAAAACATGAGTTTAGGTCCAATGGAGTGGATTGGGTGCGTTCGTTGCGAAAAATCTGGACGTGACTTCGTGGCACGAACTTTTGCATTAATTTCACCAGGTCACCCTGTTTTGCATCGAGTTTCATGTAGTTACGAAATGATCCCAAATGCATCCCAACACTATGCAACGCACCAAAACATGAGTTTAGGGTCCAATGGGGCGGATTGGGTGCATTCGTTGTGAAAAATCCCGATGTGCCTTCGTGGCATGAACTTTTGCATTAATTGCACCAGTTCACCCTGTTTTGCACCGAGTTTCATGCAGTTACGAAATGATCCCAAATGCAGCCAAACACTATGCAATGCACCAAAACATGTGTTTAGGGTCCAATGTGGTGGATTGGCTGCGTCCGTTGCGAAAAATCCCAATGTGACTTCGTGGCACGAACTTTTGTATTAATTGCACCAATTGACCCTATTTTGCAACGAGTTTCATGCAGTTACGAAATGATCCCAAATTCTGCCAAACACTATGCAATGCACCTTAGGGTCCAATGGAGTGGATTGGGTGCGTTTGCTGTGAAAAATCCCAACGTCACTTCGTGGCATGAACTTTTGCATTAATTGCACCAGTTCACCTTGTTTTGCATCGAGTTTCATGCAGTTACGAAATGATCCCAAATGTATTCAAATACTACGCAACGCACCAAAACATGTGTTAAGGGTCCAATGGAGTGAATTGGGTGCGTTCGTTGTGAAAAATCCCGAGTAACTTTGTGGCACGAACTTTTGCATTAGTTGCACCAGTTGACTCCATTTTGCACCTGGTTCATGCAGTTACGAAAGATCCCACATGCATCCCAACACTATGCAATGCCCCAAAACAAGAGTTTAGGGTCCAATGGGGCGGATTGGATGCGTTCGTTGAGAAAAATCCCCACGTAACATCGTGGCACGAACTTTTGCATTAATTGCACCAGTTCACACTGTTTTGTGCCGAGTTTATTGCAGTTACGAAACGATCCCAAAAGGACCCAAACACTATGCAACTCACCAAACATGAGTTTAGGGTCCAACGAAGTGGATTGGGTGCGTTCGTTGCAAAAAAAATCCTGACGTGACTTCGAGGCACCCTGTTTTTCATCGAGTTTCGTGCAGTTACGAAACGATCCCAAATGCACCAAAACACTATGCAACGGGCGAAAACATGAGTTTAGGTCCAATGGAGTGGATTGGGTGCGTTCGTTGCGAAAAATCTGGACGTGACTTCATGGCACGAACTTTTGCATTAATTGCACCAGGTCACCCTGTTTTGCATCGAGTTTCATGCAGTTACGAAATGATCCCAAATGCATCCCAACACTATGCAACGCACCAAAACATGAGTTTAGGGTCCAATGGGGCGGATTGGGTGCATTCATTGTGAAAAATCCCGATGTGACTTCATGGCATGAACTTTTGCATTAATTGCACCAGTTCACCTTGTTTTGCATCGAGTTTCATGCAGTTACGAAATGATCCCAAATGTATCCAAATACTATGCAACACACCAAAACATGAGTTTATGGTCCAATGGAGTGGATTGGGTGCGTTCGTTGAGAAAAATCCCCACGTAACGTCGTGGCACGAACTTTTGCATTAATTGCACCAGCTGACTCCATTTTGCACCGAGTTTCATGCAGTTACGAAACGATCCCAAATGCATCCCAACACTATGCAATGCCCCAAAACATGAGTTTAGGGTCCAATGGGGCGGATTGGATGCGTTCGTTGAGAAAAATCCCCACGTAATGTCGTGGCACGAACTTTTGCATTAATTGCACCAGCTGACTCCATTTTGCACCGAGTTTCATGCAGTTACGAAATGATCCCAAATGCATCCCAACACTATGCAACGCACCAAAACATGAGTTTAGGGTCCAATGGGGCGGATTGGGTGCATTCGTTGTGAAAAATCCCGATGTGACTTCGTGGCATGAACTTTTGCATTAATTGCACCAGTTCACCCTGTTTTGCACCGAGTTTCATGCAGTTACGAAATGATCCCAAATGCAGCCAAACACTATGCAACGCACCAAAACATGTGTTTAGGGTCCAATGTGGTGGATAGGCTGCGTCCGTTGCGAAAAATCCCGACGTGACTTCGTGGCACGAACTTTTGTATTAATTGCACCAATTGACCCCATTTTGCAACGAGTTTCATGCAGTTACGAAACGATCCCAAATGCACCAAAACACTATGCAACGGGCGAAAACATGAGTTTAGGGTCCAATGGAGTGGATTGGGGGCATAAGTTGCGAAAAATCCGGACGTGACTTCGTGGCACGAACTTTTGCATTAATTGCACCAGGTCACCCTGTTTTGCATCGAGTTTCATGCAGTTACGAAATGATCCCAAATGCATCCCAACACTATGCAACGCACCAAAACATGAGTTTAGGGTCCAATGGGGCGGATTGGGTGCATTCGTTGTGAAAAATCCCGATGTGCCTTCGTGGCATGAACTTTTGCATTAATTGCACCAGTTCACCCTGTTTTGCACCGAGTTTTATGCAGTTACGAAATGATCCCAAATGCAGCCAAACACTATGCAACGCACCAAAACATGTGTTTAGGGTCCAATGTGGTGGATTGGCTGCGTCCGTTGCGAAAAATCCCGATGTGACTTCGTGGCACGAACTTTTGTATTAATTGCACCAATTGACCCCATTTTGCAACGAGTTTCATGCAGTTACGAAATGATCCCAAATGCTGCCAAACACTATGCAATGCACCTTAGGGTCCAATGGAGTGGATTGGGTGCGTTTGTTGTGAAAAATCCCGACGTCACTTCGTGGCATGAACTTTTGCATTAATTGCACCAGTTCACCTTGTTTTGCATCGAGTTTCATGCAGTTACGAAATGATCCCAAATGTATTCAAATACTACGCAACGCACCAAAACATGTGTTAAGGGTCCAATGGAGTGAATTGGGTGCGTTCGTTGTGAAAAATCCCGAGTAACTTTGTGGCACGAACTTTTGCATTAGTTGCACCAGCTGACTCCATTTTGCACCGAGTTTCATGCAGTCACGAAACGATCCCAAATGCATCCCAACACTATGCAATGCCCCAAAACATGAGTTTAGGGTCCAATGGGGCGGATTGGATGTGTTCGTTGAGAAAAATCCCCACGTAACATCGTGGCACGAAGTTTTTCATTAATTGCACCAGTTCACACTGTTTTGTACCGAGTTTCATGCAGTTACGAAACGATCCCAAATGGACCCAAACACTATGCAACTCACCAAAACATGAGTTTAGGGTCCAACGGAGTGGATTGGGTGCGTTTGTTGCAAAAAATCCTAACGTGACTTCGAGGCACCCTGTTTTTCATCGAGTTTCATGCAGTTACGAAACGATCCCAAATGCACCAAAACACTATGCAACGGGCGAAAACATGAGTTTAGGTCCAATGGAGTGGATTGGGTGCGTTCGTTGCGAAAAATCTGGACGTGACTTCATGGCACGAACTTTTGCATTAATTGCACCAGGTCACCCTGTTTTGCATCGAGTTTCATGCAGTTACGAAATGATCCCAAATGCATCCCAACACTATGCAACGCACCAAAACATGAGTTTAGGGTCCAATGGGGCGGATTGGGTGCATTCATTGTGAAAAATCCCGATGTGACTTCGTGGCATGAACTTTTGCATTAATTGCACCAGTTCACCTTGTTTTGCATCGAGTTTCATGCAGTTACGAAATGATCCCAAATGTATCCAAATACTATGCAACACACCAAAACATGAGTTTAGGGTCCAATGGAGTGGATTGGGTGCGTTCGTTGAGAAAAATCCCCACGTAACGTCGTGGCACGAACTTTTGCATTAATTGCACCAGCTGACTCCATTTTGCACCGAGTTTCATGCAGTTACGAAATGATCCCAAATGCATCCCAACACTATGCAACGCACCAAAACATGTGTTAAGGGTCCAATGGAGTGAATTGGGTGCGTTCGTTGTGAAAAATCCCGAGTAACTTTGTGGCACAAACTTTTGTATTAGTTGCACCAGCTGACTCCATTTTGCACCGAGTTTCATGCAGTCACGAAACGATCCCAAATGCATCCCAACACTATGCAATGCCCCAAAACATGAGTTTAGGGTCCAATGGGGCGGATTGGATGTGTTCGTTGAGAAAAATCCCCACGTAACGTCGTGGCACGAAGTTTTTCATTAATTGCACCAGTTCACACTGTTTTGTACCGAGTTTCATGCAGTTACGAAACGATCCCAAATGGACCCAAACACTATGCAACTCACCAAAACATGAGTTTAGGGTCCAACGGAGTGGATTGGGTGCGTTTGTTGCAAAAAATCCTAACGTGACTTCGAGGCACCCTGTTTTTCATCGAGTTTCATGCAGTTACGAAACGATCCCAAATGCACCAAAACACTATGCAACGGGCGAAAACATGAGTTTAGGTCCAATGGAGTGGATTGGGTGCGTTCGTTGCGAAAAATCTGGACGTGACTTCATGGCACGAACTTTTGCATTAATTGCACCAGGTCACCCTGTTTTGCATCGAGTTTCATGCAGTTACGAAATGATCCCAAATGCATCCCAACACTATGCAACGCACCAAAACATGAGTTTAGGGTCCAATGGGGCGGATTGGGTGCATTCATTGTGAAAAATCCCGATGTGACTTCGTGGCATGAACTTTTGCATTAATTGCACCAGTTCTCCTTGTTTTGCATCGAGTTTCATGCAGTTACGAAATGATCCCAAATGTATCCAAATACTATGCAACACACCAAAACATGAGTTTAGGGTCCAATGGAGTGGATTGGGTGCGTTCGTTGAGAAAAATCCCCACGTAACGTCGTGGCACGAACTTTTGCATTAATTGCACCAGCTGACTCCATTTTGCACCGAGTTTCATGCAGTTACGAAATGATCCCAAATGCATCCCAACACTATGCAACGCACCAAAACATGAGTTTAGGGTCCAATGGGGCGGATTGGGTGCATTCGTTGTGAAAAATCCCGACGTGACTTCGTGGCACGAACTTTTGCATTAATTGCACCAGGTCACCCTGTTTTGCATCGAGTTTCATGCAGTTACGAAATGATCCCAAATGCATCCCAACACTATGCAACGCACCAAAACATGAGTTTAGGGTCCAATGGGGCGGATTGGGTGCATTCGTTGTGAAAAATCCCGATGTGCCTTCGTGGCATGAACTTTTGCATTAATTGCACCAGTTCACCCTGTTTTGCACCGAGTTTTATGCAGTTACGAAATGATCCCAAATGCAGCCAAACACTATGCAACGCACCAAAACATGTGTTTAGGGTCCAATGTGGTGGATTGGCTGCGTCCGTTGCGAAAAATCCCGATGTGACTTCGTGGCACGAACTTTTGTATTAATTGCACCAACTGACCCCATTTTGCAACGAGTTTCATGCAGTTACGAAATGATCCCAAATGCTGCCAAACACTATGCAATGCACCTTAGGGTCCAATGGAGTGGATTGGGTGCGTTTGTTGTGAAAAATCCCGACGTCACTTCGTGGCATGAACTTTTGCATTAATTGCACCAGTTCACCTTGTTTTGCATCGAGTTTCATGCAGTTACGAAATGATCCCAAATGTATTCAAATACTACGCAACGCACCAAAACATGTGTTAAGGGTCCAATGGAGTGAATTGGGTGCGTTCATTGTGAAAAATCCCGAGTAACTTTGTGGCACGAACTTTTGCATTAGTTGCACCAGCTGACTCCATTTTGCACCGAGTTTCATGCAGTCACGAAACGATCCCAAATGCATCCCAACACTATGCAATGCCCCAAAACATGAGTTTAGGGTCCAATGGGGCGGATTGGATGTGTTCGTTGAGAAAAATCCCCACGTAACGTCGTGGCACGAAGTTTTTCATTAATTGCACCAGTTCACACTGTTTTGTACCGAGTTTCATGCAGTTACGAAACGATCCCAAATGGACCCAAACACTATGCAACTCACCAAAACATGAGTTTAGGGTCCAACGGAGTGGATTGGGTGCGTTTGTTGCAAAAAATCCTAACGTGACTTCGAGGCACCCTGTTTTTCATCGAGTTTCATGCAGTTACGAAACGATCCCAAATGCACCAAAACACTATGCAACGGGCGAAAACATGAGTTTAGGTCCAATGGAGTGGATTGGGTGCGTTCGTTGCGAAAAATCTGGACGTGACTTCATGGCACGAACTTTTGCATTAATTGCACCAGGTCACCCTGTTTTGCATCGAGTTTCATGCAGTTACGAAATGATCCCAAATGCATCCCAACACTATGCAACGCACCAAAACATGAGTTTAGGGTCCAGTGGGGCGGATTGGGTGCATTCATTGTGAAAAATCCCGATGTGACTTCGTGGCATGAACTTTTGCATTAATTGCACCAGTTCACCTTGTTTTGCATCGAGTTTCATGCAGTTACGAAATGATCCCAAATGTATCCAAATACTATGCAACACACCAAAACATGAGTTTAGGGTCCAATGGAGTGGATTGGGTGCGTTCGTTGAGAAAAATCCCCACGTAACGTCGTGGCACGAACTTTTGCATTAATTGCACCAGCTGACTCCATTTTGCACCGAGTTTCATGCAGTTACGAAATGATCCCAAATGCATCCCAACACTATGCAACGCACCAAAACATGTGTTAAGGGTCCAATGGAGTGAATTGGGTGCGTTCGTTGTGAAAAATCCCGAGTAACTTTGTGGCACGAACTTTTGCATTAGTTGCACCAGCTGACTCCATTTTGCACCGAGTTTCATGCAGTCACGAAACGATCCCAAATGCATCCCAACACTATGCAATGCCCCAAAACATGAGTTTAGGGTCCAATGGGGCGGATTGGATGTGTTCGTTGAGAAAAATCCCCACGTAACGTCGTGGCACGAAGTTTTTCATTAATTGCACCAGTTCACACTGTTTTGTACCGAGTTTCATGCAGTTACGAAACGATCCCAAATGGACCCAAACACTATGCAACTCACCAAAACATGAGTTTAGGGTCCAACGGAGTGGATTGGGTGCGTTTGTTGCAAAAAATCCTAACGTGACTTCGAGGCACCCTGTTTTTCATCGAGTTTCATGCAGTTACGAAACGATCCCAAATGCACCAAAACACTATGCAACGGGCGAAAACATGAGTTTAGGTCCAATGGAGTGGATTGGGTGCGTTCGTTGCGAAAAATCTGGACGTGACTTCATGGCACGAACTTTTGCATTAATTGCACCAGGTCACCCTGTTTTGCATCGAGTTTCATGCAGTTACGAAATGATCCCAAATGCATCCCAACACTATGCAACGCACCAAAACATGAGTTTAGGGTCCAATGGGGCGGATTGGGTGCATTCATTGTGAAAAATCCCGATGTGACTTCGTGGCATGAACTTTTGCATTAATTGCACCAGTTCACCTTGTTTTGCATCGAGTTTCATGCAGTTACGAAATGATCCCAAATGTATCCAAATACTATGCAACACACCAAAACATGAGTTTAGGGTCCAATGGAGTGGATTGGGTGCGTTCGTTGAGAAAAATCCCCACGTAACGTCGTGGCACGAACTTTTGCATTAATTGCACCAGCTGACTCCATTTTGCACCGAGTTTCATGCAGTTACGAAATGATCCCAAATGCATCCCAACACTATGCAACGCACCAAAACATGAGTTTAGGGTCCAATGGGGCGGATTGGGTGCATTCGTTGTGAAAAATCCCGATGTGACTTCGTGGCATGAACTTTTGCATTAATTGCACCAGTTCACCCTGTTTTGCACCGAGTTTCATGCAGTTACGAAATGATCCCAAATGGAGCCAAACACTATGCAACGCACCAAAACATGTGTTTAGGGTCCAATGTGGTGGATTGGCTGCGTCCGTTACGAAAAATCCCGACGTGACTTCGTGGCACGAACTTTTGTATTAATTGCACCAATTGACCCCATTTTGCAACGAGTTTCATGCAGTTACGAAACGATCCCAAATGCACCAAAACACTATGCAACGGGCGAAAACATGAGTTTAGGGTCCAATGGAGTGGATTGGGGGCATAAGTTGCGAAAAATCCGGACGTGACTTCGTGGCACGAACTTTTGCATTAATTGCACCAGGTCACCCAGTTTTGCATCGAGTTTCATGCAGTTACGAAATGATCCCAAATGCATCCCAACACTATGCAACGCACCAAAACATGAGTTTATGGTCCAATGGGGTGGATTGGGTGCATTCGTTGTGAAAAATCCCGATGTGACTTCGTGGCATGAACTTTTGCATTAATTGCACCAGTTCACACTGTTTTGCACCGAGTTTCATGCAGTTACGAAATGATCCCAAATGCAGCCAAACACTATGCAACGCACAAAAACATGTGTTTAGGGTCCAATGTGGTGGATTGGCTGCATCCGTTGCGAAAAATCCCGACGTGACTTCGTGGCACGATCTTTTGCCTTAATTGCACCAATTGACCCCATTTTGCAACAATCCCAAATGCTGCCAAACACTATGCAACGCACCTTAGGGTCCAATGGAGTGGATTGGGTGCGTTTGTTGCGAAAAATCCCGACGTCACTTCATGGCATGAACTTTTGCATTAATTGCACCAGTTCACCTTGTTTTGCATCGAGTTTCATGCAGTTACGAAATGATCCCAAATGTATCCAAATACTACGCAACACACAAAAACATGAGTTTAGGGTCCAATGGAGTGGATTGGGTGCGTTCATTGCGAAAAATCCCGACATAACTTTGTGGCACGAACTTTTGCATTAATTGCACCAGCTGACTCCATTTTGCACCGAGTTTCATGCAGTTACGAAACGATCCCAAATGCATCCCAACACTATGCAATGCCCCAAAACATGAGTTTAGGGTCCAATGGGGCTGATTGGATGTGTTCGTTGAGAAAAATCCCCACGTAACGTCGTGGCACGAACTTTTGCATTAATTGCACCAGTTCACACTATTTTGTACCGAGTTTCATGCAGTTACAAAACGATCCCAAATGGACCCAAACACTATGCAACTCACCAAAACATGAGTTTAGGGTCCAACGGAGTGGATTGGGTGCGTTCGTTGCAAAAAATCCTGACGTGACTTCGAGGCACCCTGTTTTTCATCGAGTTTCATGCAGTTACGAAACGATCCCAAATGCACCAAAACACTATGCAACGAGCGAAAACATGAGTTTAGGGTCCAATGGAGTGGATTGGGGGCATAAGTTGCGAAAAATCCGGACGTGACTTCGTGGCACGAACTTTTGCATTAATTGCACCAGGTCACCCAGTTTTGCATCGAGTTTCATGCAGTTACGAAATGATCCCAAATGCATCCCAACACTATGCAACGCACCAAAACATGAGTTTAGGGTCCAATGGGGCGGATTGGGTGCATTCGTTGTGAAAAATCCCGATGTGACTTCGTGGCATGAACTTTTGCATTAATTGCACCAGTTCACCCTGTTTTGCACCGAGTTTCATGCAGTTACGAAATGATCCCTAATGCAGCCAAACACTATGCAACGCACCAAAACATGTGTTTAGGGTCCAATGTGGTGGATTGGCTGCGTCCGTTGCGAAAAATCCCAACGTGACTGATAGAGCCGAAGTGCCCGATCTTTCGGTGAGTGGGGATAAATTCGACTTGGCGGAAGATGACCCTCACGATCCGACTACGACGAGCGAACCCGAAGCGCCAATGCAATCGCTGAACCAACTCCCTGTGGTTACCGACCTTGTTGATGCAAGATCAGCCTGATCACGAAGATCGTTTCCTGTCCGCAATCGAAGAACGAACAAGAAAAGGATGCGAGCAATCTGATTATCTCTCGAAGGTGGAGTTCTGAATACTCGAGGACAGCGCTGATTTGCGCGTGTTCCAGAGTAGCTAAAGCTAGATGTAAAACAAAACTCAAGTCTGAATTGAAAAGAAACTTCTCTATAAATAGAGGGAGAGGGGGCGCAGCCCCTAGGGAAGGGCGGCCAGGAGATGGGGCGCCGCCCCTGGTGTCCAGGGCAAAGGGGGAGGGCACAGCCCTAGGCGCCCACACAAGGGCCTCTGTTGGGCCAGCTTCTATTCTTCTGGGCCTTCATTCTTCAGTAGCATGACGAAGTTCAATTCTCTTGCACGAGCCCGAGCGATTGGCCCAGAAGGTGGCGCCTGGGGTGGAGGTGCATCTGGAGACGCTAGAGAAGGTGCTGCTGGTGTAGACGTACTCGTGGTGTCCTCATCATCCTCCCCTTCTTGAACTAGAGTCGTCCTCGACGGCAACTCCTCATCCTCGCCCGCATATGGTTTTAAATCTGCAACGTTAAAACTAGTGGAAACACCAAACTCCGCAGGCAGGTCAAGAACATAAGCATTATCATTAATCTTGGTTAGCACCTTAAAAGGACCAGCAGCACGAGGCATCAATTTAGAACGACGCAAAGTAGGAAAACGATCCTTTCGCAAATGCAACCAAACCATATCACCTAGTTCAAAAGTAACATGTTTTCTTCCTTTACTACCAGCAACCTGAGACTTAGCATTAGTAGCAGCAATGTTTTGTTGTGTTTGTTCATGGAGATTAAGCATGTGTTCAACATGTGCAACAGCATCTATATGTGGGGCGCCCTCAGCATCAAGCGAAAACAAATCAATAGGCGCCCGAGGAATGTAACCATAAACAATCTGAAAAGGGCACATCTTTGTAGAAGAATGTGTGGCACGATTGTACGCAAATTCAATATGAGGCAAACAATCTTCCCAACGTTTCAAATTTTTGTCTAAAACAGCCCTAAGCATGGTTGACAAAGTTCTATTAACCACCTCAGTTTGTCCATCAGTCTGAGGGTGACAAGTTGTGCTAAACAGCAATTTAGTTCCCAATTTATTCCAAAGTGATCTCCAAAAATGACTGAGAAACTTAGCATCACGATCAGAGACTATTGTATTCGGAATACCATGCAAACGAATAATCTCTCGAAAGAACAATTCAGCAACACTGTTAGCATCATCAGTCTTAAGACATGGTATAAAATGAGCCATTTTGGAGAATCTATCAACAACCACGAAAATGCTATCCCTCCCCTTCTTAGTTCTAGGCAATCCCAAAACAAAGTCCATAGAAATATCAAGCCAAGGGGAAGTAGGGACAGGCAAAGGCATATACAAACCATGGTTGTTCAGTCGTGACTTAGCTTTCTGACAAGTAGTGCAGCGGGCAACAAGGCGCTCGACATCACGGCGCATCCGGGGCCAAAAGAAGTGAGTGGCCAGCACCTCATGCGTCTTGTAGACGCCAAAGTGTCCCATGAGACCGCCTCCGTGTGCTTCCTGTAACAACAAAAGACGAACCGAGCTTGCTGGAACACACAGCTTGTTAGCGCGAAACAGGAACCCATCCTGCATGTGAAATTTGCCCCATGGTTTGCCATTCATACAATGAGCTAAGACATCTTTAAAATCAGAATCATCGACATATTGATCTTTCACAGTTTGCAAGCCAAAGATTTTAAAATCTAACTAGGATAGCATGGTATATCGACGAGACAAAGCATCAGCAATGACATTTTCCTTCCCATTCTTGTGTTTAATAATGTAAGGGAAAGACTCAATGAATTCTACCCAATTAGCATGACGACGATTCAGATTTGTTTGGGTACGAATATGTTTCAAAGCCTCATGATCAGAATGGATTATAAACTCGCGATGCCAAAGATAGTGCTGCCATGTTTGCAAAGTGCGAACTAAAGCATAAAGCTCCTTATTATAAGTAGAATATCTTAGGCTAGCACCGCTTAATTTCTCACTAAAATAAGCAACCAGTTTTCCTTCTTGTAACAAAACAGCACCTAGCCCAATACCGCTAGCATCACATTCAAGCTCAAACACTTTATTAAAATCAGGCAATTGCAAGAGGGGAGCATGTGTTAACTTATCTTTCAAAGTGTTGAACGCTACCTCTTGCGAGTCGCCCCAAGCAAATGGCGCACCTTTCTTTGTAAGCTCGTGCAAAGGGGCTGCAATGGAACTAAAGTCACGGACGAACCTACGGTAGAAACCGGCAAGTCCAAGAAAGCTCCGAATTTGTGTGACTGTCGTCGGTGTAGGCCATTCCCGAATGGCATCGATCTTGCTGCTGTCCACCTCAATGCCCTGTGGAGTAACAACATAGCCAAGAAACGAGACACGTTGTGTGCAAAAGATGCATTTTTCTATGTTTCCAAACAAGTGAGCAGTACGCAACGCATCAAAAACAGCACGCAAATGTTCTAAATGTTCTTGCATAGACTTGCTGTAAATCAGGATATCATCAAAATAGACAACAACGAACAATCCTATGAAAGGCCTTAGAACTTCATTCATTAAGCGCATAAAGGTACTGGGAGCATTAGTCAATCCAAACGGCATAACCAACCATTCATATAACCCAAATTTCGTTTTAAAAGCCGTTTTCCATTCATCACCCAGTTTCATTCTAATCTGGTGGTAACCACTACGCAAATCAATCTTAGTGAAAATAATGGCACCACTAAGCTCATCTAGCATATCATCAAGGCGTGGTATAGGATATCGATAACGAATGGTGATGTTATTAATAGCACGACAGTCTACACACATACGCCATGATCCATCTTTCTTTGGAACAAGTAACACAGGAACTGAGCAAGGGCTAAGAGACTCACGGATGTAACCCTTGTCGAGCAACGCTTGTACCTGGCGCTGGATCTCCTTCGTCTCATCTGGATTTGTACGGTACGGTGCGCGGTTCGGAAGCTGTGCGCCTGGAATGAGATCAATCTGGTGCTCAATACCACGGAATGGTGGAAGACCCGATGGCAAGTCCTTGGGAAAGACATCAGCGTACTCCTGCAAAAGGTTAGCAACCACAGGGGGAATATCCAAAGACGGTGCATCATCGAGTGAAACGAGCACACTAGAGCATACAAGTGCATAGCAGGGCAAATGGGCATCGCAGAGATCATCAAAATCAGCACGTGTAGCAAGTAAAACAGGAGCATTCAACTTGATTTCAGAATTAGAGGGCGATGGTGATGGTTCAAGTTGTTTAGCATTCCTAGCAGCTCGAGCAAGATCATCCTGAACAATTTGTTCAGGTGTCATTGGATGTATAATTATTTTCTGACCCTTAAACATGAAAGAATAATGATTCGAACGACCATGATGCAAGCTATCAGTATCGTATTGCCAAGGTCTACCAAGTAACAAAGAGCATGCTTCCATGGGAATAACATCACAATCGACAAAATCAGAATAAGCACCCATGGAGAAAGGGACACGCACCGACCGTGTTACTCTAATTTTTCCACCATCATTAAGCCACTGAATGTGATATGGATTCGGATGCTTACGAGTGGGTAATGACAACTTCTCGACCAGCACGGTACTCGCCAAGTTGTTGCAGCTGCCGCTGTCGATGATGATGCGAATCGACCGCTCCTGCACAACGCCCTTTGTATGGAACAGAGTGTGTCGCTGATGTTTCTCGGGCTGGGCGACCTGTGTACTAAGAACACGCTGCACAACAAGATTTTCATACCTATCCGCATCGCCCGGGGTGACATGTACCTCCTCATTAGCTGCATGGTCAGTGGCAAGCATAGCATGTCGAGGTTCTTCGGAATCACTTTCAGAAGAGTACTCACCATTGTCACGGATAAGCAAGGTACGCTTGTTTGGGCAGTCCCGAATCATGTGCCCAAATCCTTTGCAACGATGGCACTGAATATCCCGTGTACGTCCTGTGGAAGGAACAGCGCCTGTGGGAGAGGGTGCTGCAGGTTTGGCCGACCCCTCGCGTGGTGTAGTGCTGGTCGTGGATGACGCAGGTAGAGCAGGCGCTGAGCTGGTTGCCGGCCTTCTTCCTGCAAAAGAGTTAGGATATGTCTTCGAACGGCGTCCCTGCACTTCACGTTCAGCTTTGCAAGCATATGCAAACAATGTGGTCATATCAGAATATTCTTTATAATCAAGGATGTCCTGAATTTCGCGGTTCAAACCACCGCGAAAACTAGCCATAGCAGCGTCATCTGTCTCAAACAAACCACAACGAATCATACCTTTTTGTAACTCCTGATAATAGTCCTCAACAAACTGTTGACCTTGTCGAAAGCACTGCATTTTTTCAAGCAAATCTCGTGCATAATATGAAGGGACAAATCTGTGTCGCATGGCAACTTTTAATTGAGTCCAAGTGGTGGGAGTGGGATGTTTTTGTTTATATTCACGCCACCAAATTAAAGCAAAATCAGTAAATTCACTAATAGCAGCTTTAACTTGAGAATTAACAGGAATATCATGGCATGAAAATTTCTGGTCGACCTCTAGTTCCCAATCAAGATATGCAGCAGGATCATATTTGCCATTAAAAGACGGAATTTTAAATTTAATCTTAGCAAATGAGTCATTAGGTTGATGACGTACCACACGGCGGGCACGACCGCTGCGAGTACCCTCTTCCTGTTCCGTGTCACCGCCATAATCTTTCTGTAACTCTGTGATCGATGTGGACAATGTGTCGAGCCGTGCCACGATGGTGTCGAGCGTGGTCTTAGCGGCCATCTGAGCGAGGTCGAGCTGATCGAACCTCTCGGTCGATGACGTGATCGTCGAGTCAAGCCGTTCATGCATAGTCTTCATGTCCGCGGCCAGTCCATCAACTCGTGTCCGCATGTCCTGCAGCTTTTCATCCGTCATGCCTTCGTCTCCTGCCATAGTTAGCGCAAACACAAAAACAAAGCCTACGACAACAAGGGTGTAACGGTTCACAAGGCGCTCACAGTAGTGCTGTTATCAAATTCTTATCCGTTCTTACCAAGCACACAGGGGTGATCTGCAACCAATAGGTAGAACCGGCGAAAGATTGGAGGAGCGATTGCCTGGAGAAACAAAGTCTGCTCGTCGTAGAACTATGTGGGGTTCTGGGTAGGCTGCACTCAATTCAAGGGTTAGCACAATCAAACAATAATGCAAGGTTGAATTATAGTGCCAAACACGTAATCAAAGCTACTGGAAACAAGGTGCAAAAGTTGAGCAAAGGTATGGGGGAAAGGAAAAACACAAAAGTGAAGAACAAGGAGCAGCAGGGGCGCACACCTAGGCGTCCTGCGTGATGCGCCCAAATGAGGTAACCTCCTTTCTGTTTCCCTGTTTTTTGTTTTTTTCTTTTTTTTTCGTTTCTGTTTTTTTTTCTTTTTCCGGAGAAACTTACAAACTGATTATATGAGCAAAGGAATACAAATGAGCAAGTTACCACACAAACTTTGCAACGAGTTTCATGCAGTTACGAAACGATCCCAAATGCACCAAAACACTATGCAACGGGCGAAAACATGAGTTTAGGGTCCAATAGAGTGGATTGGGGGCATAAGTTGCGAAAAATCCGGACGTGACTTCGTGGCACGAACTTTTGCATTAATTGCACCAGGTCACCCAGTTTTGCATCGAGTTTCATGCAGTTACGAAATGATCCCAAATGCATCCCAAAACTATGCAACGCACCAAAACATGAGTTTAGGGTCCAATGGGGCGGATTGGGTGCATTCGTTGTGAAAAATCCCGATGTGACTTCGTGGCATGAACTTTTGCATTAATTGCACCAGTTCACACTGTTTTGCACCGAGTTTCATGCAGTTACGAAATAATCCCAAATGCAGCCAAACACTATGCAACGGACCAAAACATGTGTTTAGGGTCCAATGTGGTGGATTGGCTGCGTCCGTTGCGAAAAATCCCGACGTGACTTCGTGGCACGAACTTTTGCCTTAATTGCACCAATTGACCCCATTTTGCAACGATCCCAAATGCTGCCAAACACTATGCAACGCACCTTAGGGTCCAATGGAGTGGATTGGGTGCGTTTGTTGCGAAAAATCCCGACGTCACTTCATGGCATGAACTTTTGCATTAATTGCACCAGTTCACCTTGTTTTGCATCGAGTTTCATGCAGTTACGAAATGATCCCAAATGTATCCAAATACTACGCAACACACAAAAACATGAGTTTAGGGTCCAATGGAGTGGATTGGGTGCGTTCGTTGCGAAAAATCCCGACATAACTTTGTGGCACGAACTTTTGCATTAATTGCACCAGCTGACTCCATTTTGCACCGAGTTTCATGCAGTGACGAAACGATCCCAAATGCATCCCAACACTATGCAATGCCCCAAAACATGAGTTTAGGGTCCAATGGTGCGGATTGGATGTGTTCGTTGAGAAAAATCCCCACGTAACGTCGTGGCACGAACTTTTGCATTAATTGCACCAGTTCACACTGTTTTGTACCGAGTTTCATGCAGTTACGAAACGATCCCAAATGGACCCAAACACTATGCAACTCACCAAAACATGAGTTTAGGGTCCAACGGAGTGGATTGGGTGCGTTCGTTGCAAAAAATCCTGACGTGACTTCGAGGCACCCTGTTTTTCATCGAGTTTCATGCAGTTACGAAACGATCCCAAATGCACCAAAACACTATGCAATGGGCGAAAACATGAGTTTAGGGTCCAATGGAGTGGATTGGGGGCATAAGTTGCGAAAAATCCGGACGTGACTTCGTGGCACGAACTTTTGCATTAATTGCACCAGGTCACCCAGTTTTGCATCGAGTTTCATGCAGTTACGAAATGATCCCAAATGCATCCCAAAACTATGCAACGCACCAAAACATGAGTTTAGGGTCCAATGGGGCGGATTGGGTGCATTCGTTGTGAAAAATCCCGATGTGACTTCGTGGCATGAACTTTTGCATTAATTGCACCAGTTCACACTGTTTTGCACCGAGTTTCATGCAGTTACGAAATAATCCCAAATGCAGCCAAACACTATGCAACGGACCAAAACATGTGTTTAGGGTCCAATGTGGTGGATTGGCTGCGTCCGTTGCGAAAAATCCCGACGTGACTTCGTGGCACGAACTTTTGCCTTAATTGCACCAATTGACCCCATTTTGCAACGATCCCAAATGCTGCCAAACACTATGCAACGCACCTTAGGGTCCAATGGAGTGGATTGGGTGCGTTTGTTGCGAAAAATCCCGACGTCACTTCATGGCATGAACTTTTGCATTAATTGCACCAGTTCACCTTGTTTTGCATCGAGTTTCATGCAGTTACGAAATGATCCCAAATGTATCCAAATACTACGCAACACACAAAAACATGAGTTTAGGGTCCAATGGAGTGGATTGGGTGCGTTCGTTGCGAAAAATCCCGACATAACTTTGTGGCACGAACTTTTGCATTAATTGCACCAGCTGACTCCATTTTGCACCGAGTTTCATGCAGTGACGAAACGATCCCAAATGCATCCCAACACTATGCAATGCCCCAAAACATGAGTTTAGGGTCCAATGGTGCGGATTGGATGTGTTCGTTGAGAAAAATCCCCACGTAACGTCGTGGCACGAACTTTTGCATTAATTGCACCAGTTCACACTGTTTTGTACCGAGTTTCATGCAGTTACGAAACGATCCCAAATGGACCCAAACACTATGCAACTCACCAAAACATGAGTTTAGGGTCCAACGGAGTGGATTGGGTGCGTTCGTTGCAAAAAATCCTGACGTGACTTCGAGGCACCCTGTTTTTCATCGAGTTTCATGCAGTTACGAAACGATCCCAAATGCACCAAAACACTATGCAATGGGCGAAAACATGAGTTTAGGGTCCAATGGAGTGGATTGGGGGCATAAGTTGCGAAAAATCCGGACGTGACTTCGTGGCACGAACTTTTGCATTAATTGCACCAGGTCACCCAGTTTTGCATCGAGTTTCATGCAGTTACGAAATGATCCCAAATGCATCCCAACACTATGCAACGCACCAAAACATGAGTTTAGGGTCCAATGGGGCGGATTGGGTGCATTCGTTGTGAAAAATCCCGATGTGACTTCGTGGCATGAACTTTTGCATTAATTGCACCAGTTCACCCTGTTTTGCACCGAGTTTCATGCAGTTACGAAATGATCCCAAATGCAGCCAAACACTATGCAACGCACCAAAACATGTGTTTAGGGTCCAATGTGGTGGATTGGCTGCGTCCGTTGCGAAAAATCCCGACGTGACTTCGTGGCACGAACTTTTGCCTTAATTGCACCAATTGACCCCATTTTGCAACGATCCCAAATGCTGCCAAACACTATGCAACGCACCTTAGGGTCCAATGGAGTGGATTGGGTGCGTTTGTTGCGAAAAATCCCGACGTCACTTCATGGCATGAACTTTTGCATTAATTGCACCAGTTCACCTTGTTTTGCATCGAGTTTCATGCAGTTACGAAATGATCCCAAATGTATCCAAATACTACGCAACACACAAAAACATGAGTTTAGGGTCCAATGGAGTGGATTGGGTGCGTTCGTTGCGAAAAATCCCGACGTAACTTTGTGGCACGAACTTTTGCATTAATTGCACCAGCTGACTCCATTTTGCACCGAGTTTCATGCAGTTACGAAACGATCCCAAATGCATCCCAACACTATGCAATGCCCCAAAACATGAGTTTAGGGTCCAATGGGGCGGATTGGATGTGTTCGTTGAGAAAAATCCCGACGTAACATCGTGGCACGAACTTTTGCATTAATTGCACCAGTTCACACTGTTTTGTACCGAGTTTCATGCAGTTACGAAACGATCCCAAATGGACCCAAACACTATGCAACTCACCAAAACATGAGTTTAGGGTCCAACGGAGTGGATTGGGTGCGTTCGTTGCAAAAAATCCTGACGTGACTTCGAGGCACCCTGTTTTTCATCGAGTTTCATGCAGTTACGAAACGATCCCAAATGCACCAAAACACTACGCAACGGGCGAAAACATGAGTTTAGGGTCCAATGGAGTGGATTGGGTGCGTTTGTTGCGAAAAATCCGGACGTGATTTCGTGGCACGAACTTTTGCATTAATTGCACCAGGTCACCCTGTTTTGCATCGAGTTTCATGCAGTTACGAAATGATCCCAAATGCATCCCAACACTATGCAACGCACCAAAACATGAGTTTAGGGTCCAATGGGGCGGATTGGGTGCATTCGTTGTGAAAAATCCCGATGTGACTTCGTGGCATGAACTTTTGCCTTAATTGCTCCAGTTCACCCTGTTTTGCACCGAGTTTCATGCAGTTACGAAATGATCCCAAATGCAGCCAAACACTATGCAAACGCACCAAAACATGTGTTTAGGGTCCAATGTGGTGGATTGGCTGCGTCCGTTGCGAAAAATCCCGATGTGACTTCGTGGCACGAACTTTTGTATTAATTGCACCAATAGACACCATTTTGCAACGAGTTTCATGCAGTTACGAAATGATCCCAAATGCTGCCAAACACTATGCAATGCACCTTAGGGTCCAATGGTGTGGATTGGGTGCGTTTGTTGTGAAATATCCCGACGTCACTTCGTGGCATGAACTTTTGCATTAATTGCACCAGTTCACCTTGTTTTGCATCGAGTTTCATGCAGTTACGAAATGATCCAAAATGTATTCAAATACTACGCAACGCACCAAAACATGTGTTAAGGGTCCAATGGAGTGAATTAGGTGCGTTCATTGTGAAAAATCCCGAGTAACTTTGTGGCACGAACTTTTGCATTAGTTGCACCAGTTGACTCCATTTTGCACCGAGTTTCATGCAGTCACGAAACGATCCCAAATGCATCCCAACACTATGCAATGCCCCAAAACATGAGTTTAGGGTCCAATGGGGCAGATTGGATGTGTTCGTTGAGAAAAATCCCCACGTAACGTCGTGGCACAAACTTTTGCATTAATTGCACCAGGTCACACTGTTTTGTACCGAGTTTCATGCAGTTACGAAACGATCCCAAATGGACCCAAACACTATGCAACTCACCAAAACATGAGTTTAGGGTCCAACGGAGTGGATTGGGTGCGTTTGTTGCAAAAAATCCTGACGTGACTTCGAGGCACCCTGTTTTTCATCGAGTTTCATGCAGTTACGAAACGATCCCAAATGCACCAAAACACTATGCAACGGGCGAAAACATGAGTTTAGGTCCAATGGAGTGGATTGGGTGCGTTCGTTGCGAAAAATCCCGACGTAACTTTGTGGCACGAACTTTTGCATTAATTGCACCAGCTGACTCCATTTTGCACCGAGTTCATGCAGTTACGAAACGATCCCAAATGCATCCCAACACTATGCAATGCCCGAAAACAAGAGTTTAGGGTCCAATGGGGCGGATTGGATGCGTTCGTTGAGAAAAATCCCCACGTAACGTCTTGGCACGAACTTTTGCACTAATTGCACCAGTTCACACTGTTTTGTACCGAGTTTCATGCAGTTACGAAACGATCCCAAAAGGACCCAAACACTATGCAACTCACCAAAACATGAGTTTAGGGTCCAACGGAGTGGATTGGGTGCGTTCGTTGCAAAAAAATCCTGACGTGACTTCGAGGCACCCTGTTTTTCATCGAGTTTCGTGCAGTTACGAAACGATCCCAAATGCACCAAAACACTATGCAACGGGCGAAAACATGAGTTTAGGTCCAATGGAGTGGATTGGGTGCGTTCGTTGCGAAAAATCTGGACGTGACTTCGTGGCACGAACTTTTGCATTAATTGCACCAGGTCACCCTGTTTTGCATCGAGTTTCATGCAGTTACGAAATGATCCCAAATGCATCCCAACACTATGCAACGCACCAAAACATGAGTTTAGGGTCCAATGGGGCGGATTGGGTGCATTCATTGTGAAAAATCCCGATGTGACTTCGTGGCATGAACTTTTGCATTAATTGCACCAGTTCACCTTGTTTTGCATCGAGTTTCATGCAGTTACGAAATGATCCCAAATGTATCCAAATACTATGCAACACACCAAAACATGAGTTTAGGGTCCAATGGAGTGGATTGGGTGCGTTCGTTGAGAAAAATCCCCACGTAACGTCGTGGCACGAACTTTTGCATTAATTGCACCAGCTGACTCCATTTTGCACCGAGTTTCATGCAGTTACGAAACGATCCCAAATGCATCCCAACACTATGCAATGCCCGAAAACATGAGTTTAGGGTCCAATGGGGCGGATTGGATGCGTTCGTTGAGAAAAATCCCCACGTAACGTCGTGGCACGAACTTTTGCATTAATTGCACCAGTTCACACTGTTTTGTACCGAGTTTCATGCAGTTACGAAACGATCCCAAATGGACCCAAACACTATGCAACTCACCAAAACATGAGTTTAGGGTCCAACGGAGTGGATTGGGTGCGTTCGTTGCAAAAAATCCTGACGTGACTTCGAGGCACCCTGTTTTTCATCGAGTTCCGTGCAGTTACGAAACGATCCCAAATGCACCAAAACACTATGCAACAGGCGAAAACATGAGTTTAGGTCCAATGGAGTGGATTGGGTGCGTTCGTTGCGAAAAATCCCGACGTAACTTTGTGGCACGAACTTTTGCATTAATTGCACCAGCTGACTCCATTTTGCACCGAGTTCATGCAGTTACGAAACGATCCCAAATGCATCCCAACACTATGCAATGCCCCAAAACAAGAGTTTAGGGTCCAATGGGGCGGATTGGATGCGTTCGTTGAGAAAAATCCCCACGTAACGTCTTGGCACGAACTTTTGCACTAATTGCACCAGTTCACACTGTTTTGTACCGAGTTTCATGCAGTTACAAAACGATCCCAAAAGGACCCAAACACTATGCAACTCACCAAAACATGAGTTTAGGGTCCAACGGAGTGGATTGGGTGCGTTCGTTGCAAAAAAATCCTGACGTGACTTCGAGGCACCCTGTTTTTCATCGAGTTTCGTGCAGTTACGAAACGATCCCAAATGCACCAAAACACTATGCAACCGGCGAAAACATGAGTTTAGGTCCCATGGAGTGGATTGGGTGCGTTCGTTGCGAAAAATCTGGACGTGACTTCGTGGCACAAACTTTTGCATTAATTGCACCAGGTCACCCTGTTTTGCATCGAGTTTCATGCAGTTACGAAATGATCCCAAATGCATCCCAACACTATGCAACGCACCAAAACATGAGTTTAGGGTCCAATGGGGCTGATTGGGTGCATTCATTGTGAAAAATCCCGATGTGACTTCGTGGCATGAACTTTTGCATTAATTGCACCAGTTCACCTTGTTTTGCATCGAGTTTCATGCAGTTACGAAATGATCCCAAATGTATCCAAATACTATGCAACACACCAAAACATGAGTTTAGGGTCCAATGGAGTGGATTGGGTGCGTTCGTTGAGAAAAATCCCCACGTAACGTCGTGGCACGAACTTTTGCATTAATTGCACCAGCTGACTCCATTTTGCACCGAGTTTCATGCAGTTACGAAACGATCCCAAATGCATCCCAACACTATGCAATGCCCGAAAACATGAGTTTAGGGTCCAATGGGGCGGATTGGATGCGTTCGTTGAGAAAAATCCCCACGTAACGTCGTGGCACGAACTTTTGCATTAATTGCACCAGTTCACACTGTTTTGTACCGAGTTTCATGCAGTTACGAAACGATCCCAAATGGACCCAAACACTATGCAACTCACCAAAACATGAGTTTAGGGTCCAACGGAGTGGATTGGGTGCGTTCGTTGCAAAAAATCCTGACGTGACTTCGAGGCACCCTGTTTTTCATCGAGTTCCGTGCAGTTACGAAACGATCCCAAATGCACCAAAACACTATGCAACGGGCGAAAACATGAGTTTAGGTCCAATGGAGTGGATTGGGTGCGTTCGTTGCGAAAAATCCCGACGTAACTTTGTGGCACGAACTTTTGCATTAATTGCACCAGCTGACTCCATTTTGCACCGAGTTCATGCAGTTACGAAACGATCCCAAATGCATCCCAACACTATGCAATGCCCCAAAACAAGAGTTTAGGGTCCAATGGGGCGGATTGGATGCGTTCGTTGAGAAAAATCCCCACGTAACGTCTTGGCACGAACTTTTGCACTAATTGCACCAGTTCACACTGTTTTGTACCGAGTTTCATGCAGTTACAAAACGATCCCAAAAGGACCCAAACACTATGCAACTCACCAAAACATGAGTTTAGGGTCCAACGGAGTGGATTGGGTGCGTTCGTTGCAAAAAAATCCTGACGTGACTTCGAGGCACCCTGTTTTTCATCGAGTTTCGTGCAGTTACGAAACGATCCCAAATGCACCAAAACACTATGCAACGGGCGAAAACATGAGTTTAGGGGTCCAATGGAGTGGATTGGGTGCGTTCGTTGCGAAAAATCTGGACGTGACTTCGTGGCACGAACTTTTGCATTAATTGCACCAGGTCACCCAGTTTTGCATCGAGTTTCATGCAGTTACGAAATGATCCCAAATGCATCCCAACACTATGCAACGCACCAAAACATGAGTTTAGGGTCCAATGGGGCGGATTGGGTGCATTCGTTGTGAAAAATCCCGATGTGACTTCGTGGCATGAACTTTTGCATTAATTGCACCAGTTCACCCTGTTTTGCACCGAGTTTCATGCAGTTACGAAATGATCCCAAATGCAGCCAAACACTATGCAACGCAGCAAAACATGTGTTTAGGGTCCAATGTGGTGGATTGGCTGCGTCCGTTGCGAAAAATCCCGACGTGACTTCGTGGCACGAACTTTTGCCTTAATTGCACCAATTGACCCCATTTTGCAACGATCCCAAATGCTGCCAAACACTATGCAACGCACCTTAGGGTCCAATGGAGTGGATTGGGTGCGTTTGTTGCGAAAAATCCCGACACCACATCATGGCATGAACTTTTGCATTAATGGCACCAGTTCACCTTGTTTTGCGTCGAGTTTTATGCAGTTACGAAATGATCCCAAATGTATCCAAATACTACGCAACACACAAAAACATGAGTTTAGGGTCCAATGGAGTGGATTGGGTGCGTTCATTGCGAAAAATCCCGACGTAACTTTGTGGCACGAACTTTTGCATTAATTGCACCAGCTGACTCCATTTTGCACCGAGTTTCATGCAGTTACAAAACGATCCCAATTGCATCACAACACTATGCAATGCCCCAAAACATGAGTTTAGGGTCCAATGGGGCGGATTGGATGTGTTCGTTGAGAAAAATCCCCACGTAACGTCATGGCACGAACTTTTGCATTAATTGCACCAGTTCACACTGTTTTGTACCGAGTTTCATGCAGTTACGAAACGATCCCAAATGGACCCAAACACTATGCAACTCACCAAAACATGAGTTTAGGGTCCAACGGAGTGGATTGGGTGCGTTCGTTGCAAAAAATCCTGACGTGACTTCGAGGCACCCTGTTTTTCATCGAGTTTCATGCAGTTACGAAACGATCCCAAATGCACCAAAACACTATGCAACGGGCGAAAACATGAGTTTAGGGTCCAATGGAGTGGATTGGGTGCGTTCGTTGCGAAAAATCCGGACGTGATTTCGTGGCACGAACTTTTGCATTAATTGCACCAGGTCACCCTGTTTTGCATCGAGTTTCATGCAGTTACGAAATGATCCCAAATGCATCCCAACACTATGCAACGCATCAAAACATGAGTTTAGGGTCCAATGGGGAGGATTGGGTGCATTCGTTGTGAAAAATCCCGATGTGACTTCGTGGCAGTGAACTTTTGCATTAATTGCACCAGTTCACCCTGTTTTGCACCGAGTTTCATGCAGTTACGAAATGATCCCAAATGCAGCCAAACACTATGCAAACGCACCAAAACATGTGTTTAGGGTCCAATGTGGTGGATTGGCTGCGTCCGTTGCGAAAAATCCCGATGTGACTTCGTGGCACGAACTTTTGTATTAATTGCACCAATTGACCCAATTTTGCAACGAGTTTCATGCAGTTACGAAATGATCCCAAATGCTGCCAAACACTATGCAATGCACCTTAGGGTCCAATGGTGTGGATTGGGTGCGTTTGTTGTGAAATATCCCGACGTCACTTCATGGCATGAACTTTTGCATTAATTGCACCAGTTCACCTTGTTTTGCATCGAGTTTCATGCAGTTACGAAATGATACCAAATGTATTCAAATACTACGCAACGCACCAAAACATGTGTTAAGGGTCCAATGGAGTGAATTGGGTGCGTTCGTTGTGAAAAATCCTGAGTAACTTTGTGGCACGAACTTTTGCATTAGTTGCACCAGTTGACTCCATTTTGCACCGAGTTTCATGCAGTCACGAAACGATCCCAAATGCATCCCAACACTATGCAATGCCCCAAAACATGAGTTTAGGGTCCAATGGGGCGGATTGGATGTGTTCGTTGAGAAAAATGCCCACGTAACGTCGTGGCACAAACTTTTGCATTAATTGCACCAGTTCACACTGTTTTGTACCGAGTTTCATGCAGTTACGAAACGATCCCAAATGGACCCAAACACTATGCAACTCACCAAAACATGAGTTTAGGGTCCAACGGAGTGGATTGGGTGCGTTTGTTGCAAAAAATCCTGACGTGACTTCGAGGCACCCTGTTTTTCATCGAGTTTCATGCAGTTACGAAACGATCCCAAATGCACCAAAACACTATGCAACGGGCGAAAACATGAGTTTAGGTCCAATGGAGTGGATTGGGTGCGTTCGTTGCGAAAAATCCCGACGTAACTTTGTGGCACGAACTTTTGCATTAATTGCACCAGCTGACTCCATTTTGCACCGAGTTCATGCAGTTACGTAATGATCCCAAATGCATCCCAACACTATGCAATGCCCCAAAACAAGAGTTTAGGGTCCAATGGGGCGGATTGGATGCGTTTGTTGAGAAAAATCCCCACGTAACGTCGTGGCACGAACTTTTGCATTAATTGCACCAGTTCACACTGTTTTGTACCGAGTTTCATGCAGTTACGAAACGATCCCAAAAGGACCCAAACACTATGCAACTCACCAAAACATGAGTTTAGGGTCCAACGGAGTGGATTGGGTGCGTTCGTTGCAAAAAAATCCTGACGTGACTTCGAGGCAGCCTGTTTTTCATCGAGTTTCGTGCAGTTACGAAACGATCCCAAATGCACCAAAACACTATGCAACGGGCGAAAACATGAGTTTAGGTCCAATGGAGTGGATTGGGTGCGTTCGTTGCGAAAAATCTGGACGTGACTTCGTGGCACGAACTTTTGCATTAATTGCACCAGGTCACCCTGTTTTGCATCGAGTTTCATGCAGTTACGAAATGATCCCAAATGCATCCCAACACTATGCAACGCACCAAAACATGAGTTTAGGGTCCAATGGGGCGGATTGGGTGCATTCATTGTGAAAAATCCCGATGTGACTTCGTGGCATGAACTTTTGCATTAATTGCACCAGTTCACCTTGTTTTGCATCGAGTTTCATGCAGTTACGAAATGATCCCAAATGTATCCAAATACTATGCAACACACCAAAACATGAGTTTAGGGTCCAATGGAGTGGATTGGGTGCGTTCGTTGAGAAAAATCCCCACGTAACGTCGTGGCACGAACTTTTGCATTAATTGCACCAGCTGACTCCATTTTGCACCGAGTTTCATGCAGTTACGAAACGATCCCAAATGCATCCCAACACTATGCAATGCCCGAAAACATGAGTTTAGGGTCCAATGGGGCGGATTGGATGCGTTCGTTGAGAAAAATCCCCACGTAACGTCGTGGCACGAACTTTTGCATTAATTGCACCAGTTCACACTGTTTTGTACCGAGTTTCATGCAGTTACGAAACGATCCCAAATGGACCCAAACACTATGCAACTCACCAAAACATGAGTTTAGGGTCCAACGGAGTGGATTGGGTGCGTTCGTTGCAAAAAATCCTGACGTGACTTCGAGGCACCCTGTTTTTCATCGAGTTCCGTGCAGTTACGAAACGATCCCAAATGCACCAAAACACTATGCAACGGGCGAAAACATGAGTTTAGGTCCAATGGAGTGGATTGGGTGCGTTCGTTGCGAAAAATCCCGACGTAACTTTGTGGCACGAACTTTTGCATTAATTGCACCAGCTGACTCCATTTTGCACCGAGTTCATGCAGTTACGAAACGATCCCAAATGCATCCCAACACTATGCAATGCCCGAAAACAAGAGTTTAGGGTCCAATGGGGCGGATTGGATGCGTTCGTTGAGAAAAATCCCCACGTAACGTCGTGGCACGAACTTTTGCATTAATTGCACCAGTTCACACTGTTTTGTACCGAGTTTCATGCAGTTACAAAACGATCCCAAAAGGACCCAAACACTATGCAACTCACCAAAACATGAGTTTAGGGTCCAACGGAGTGGATTGGGTGCGTTCGTTGCAAAAAATCCTGACGTGACTTCGAGGCACCCTGTTTTTCATCGAGTTTCATGCAATTATGAAACGATCCCAAATGCAACAAAACACTATGCAATGGGCGAAAACATGAGTTTAGGGTCCAATGGAGTGGATTGGGTGCGTTCGTTGCGAAAAATCCGGACGTGATTTCGTGGCACGAACTTTTGCATTAATTGCACCAGGTCACCCTGTTTTGCATCGAGTTTCATGCAGTTACGAAATGATCCCAAATGCATCCCAACACTATGCAACGCATCAAAACATGAGTTTAGGGTCCAATGGGGAGGATTGGGTGCATTCGTTGTGAAAATCCCGATGTGACTTCATGGCATGAACTTTTGCATTAATTGCACCATTTCACCCTGTTTTGCACCGAGTTTCATGCAGTTACGAAATGATCCCAAATGCAGCCAAACACTATGCAAACGCACCAAAACATGTGTTTAGGGTCCAATGTGGTGGATTGGCTGCGTCCGTTGCGAAAAATCCCGATGTGACTTCGTGGCACGAACTTTTGTATTAATTGCACCAATTGACCCCATTTTGCAACGAGTTTCATGCAGTTACGAAATGATCCCAAATGCTGCCAAACACTATGCAATGCACCTTAGGGTCTAATGGTGTGGATTGGGTGCGTTTGTTGTGAAATATCCCGACGTCACTTCGTGGCATGAACTTTTGCATTAATTGCACCAGTTCACCTTGTTTTGCATCGAGTTTCATGCAGTTACGAAATGATACCAAATGTATTCAAATACTACGCAACGCACCAAAACATGTGTTAAGGGTCCAATGGAGTGAATTGGGTGCGTTCGTTGTGAAAAATCCTGAGTAACTTTGTGGCACGAACTTTTGCATTAGTTGCACCAGTTGACTCCATTTTGCACCGAGTTTCATGCAGTCACGAAACGATCCCAAATGCATCCCAACACTATGCAATGCCCCAAAACATGAGTTTAGGGTCCAATGGGGCGGATTGGATGTGTTCGTTGAGAAAAATCCCCACGTAACGTCGTGGCACGAACTTTTGCATTAATTGCACCAGTTCACACTGTTTTGTACCGAGTTTCATGCAGTTACGAAACGATCCCAAATGGACCCAAACACTATGCAACTCACCAAAACATGAGTTTAGGGTCCAACGGAGTGGATTGGGTGCGTTTGTTGCAAAAAATACTGACGTGACTTCGAGGCACCCTGTTTTTCATCGAGT
The DNA here is from genome assembly GCF_016808335.1 of Panicum virgatum. Classification (NCBI taxonomy): domain Eukaryota; kingdom Viridiplantae; phylum Streptophyta; class Magnoliopsida; order Poales; family Poaceae; genus Panicum; species Panicum virgatum. The sequence goes on from NW_024376514.1 coordinate 30,580, forward strand.
TTCATGCAGTTACGAAACGATCCCAAATGCACCAAAACACTATGCAACGGGCGAAAACATGAGTTTAGGTCCAATGGAGTGGATTGGGTGCGTTCGTTGCGAAAAAATCCCGACGTAACTTTGTGGCACGAACTTTTGCATTAATTGCACCAGCTGACTCCATTTTGCACCGAGTTCATGCAGTTACGAAACGATCCCAAATGCATCCCAACACTATGCAATGCCCCAAAACAAGAGTTTAGGGTCCAATGGGGCGGATTGGATGCGTTTCGTTGAGAAAAATTCCCCACGTAACGTCGTGGCACGAACTTTTGCATTAATTGCACCAGTTCACACTGTTTTGTACCGAGTTTCATGCAGTTACGAAACGATCCCAAAAGGACCCAAACACTATGCAACTCACCAAATCATGAGTTTAGGGTCCAACGGAGTGGATTGGGTGCGTTCGTTGCAAAAAAATCCTGACGTGACTTCGAGGCACCCTGTTTTTCATCGAGTTCCGTGCAGTTACGAAACGATCCCAAATGCACCAAAACACTATGCAACGGGCGAAAACATGAGTTTAGGTCCAATGGAGTGGATTGGGTGCGTTCGTTGCGAAAAATCTGGACGTGACTTCGTGGCACGAACTTTTGCATTAATTGCACCAGGTCACCCTGTTTTGCATCGAGTTTCATGCAGTTACGAAATGATCCCAAATGCATCCCAACACTATGCAACGCACCAAAACATGAGTTTAGGGTCCAATGGGGCGGATTGGGTGCATTCATTGTGAAAAATCCCGATGTGACTTCGTGGCATGAACTTTTGCATTAATTGCACCAGTTCACCTTGTTTTGCATCGAGTTTCATGCAGTTACGAAATGATCCCAAATGTATCCAAATACTATGCAACACACCAAAACATGAGTTTAGGGTCCAATGGAGTGGATTGGGTGCGTTCGTTGAGAAAAATCCCCACGTAACGTCGTGGCACGAACTTTTGCATTAATTGCACCAGCTGACTCCATTTTGCACCGAGTTTCATGCAGTTACGAAACGATCCCAAATGCATCCCAACACTATGCAATGCCCGAAAACATGAGTTTAGGGTCCAATGGGGCGGATTGGATGCGTTCGTTGAGAAAAATCCCCACGTAACGTCGTGGCACGAACTTTTGCATTAATTGCACCAGTTCACACTGTTTTGTACCGAGTTTCATGCAGTTACGAAACGATCCCAAATGGACCCAAACACTATGCAACTCACCAAAACATGAGTTTAGGGTCCAACGGAGTGGATTGGGTGCGTTCGTTGCAAAAAATCCTGACGTGACTTCGAGGCACCCTGTTTTTCATCGAGTTTCGTGCAGTTACGAAACGATCCCAAATGCACCAAAACACTATGCAACGGGCGAAAACATGAGTTTAGGTCCAATGGAGTGGATTGGGTGCGTTCGTTGCGAAAAATCTGGACGTGACTTCGTGGCACGAACTTTTGCATTAATTGCACCAGGTCACCCTGTTTTGCATCGAGTTTCATGCAGTTACGAAATGATCCCAAATGCATCCCAACACTATGCAACGCACCAAAACATGAGTTTAGGGTCCAATGGGGCGGATTGGGTGCATTCATTGTGAAAAATCCCGATGTGACTTCGTGGCATGAACTTTTGCATTAATTGCACCAGTTCACCTTGTTTTGCATCGAGTTTCATGCAGTTACGAAATGATCCCAAATGTATCCAAATACTATGCAACACACCAAAACATGAGTTTAGGGTCCAATGGAGTGGATTGGGTGCGTTCGTTGAGAAAAATCCCCACGTAACGTCGTGGCACGAACTTTTGCATTAATTGCACCAGCTGACTCCATTTTGCACCGAGTTTCATGCAGTTACGAAACGATCCCAAATGCATCCCAACACTATGCAATGCCCGAAAACATGAGTTTAGGGTCCAATGGGGCGGATTGGATGCGTTCGTTGAGAAAAATCCCCACGTAACGTCGTGGCACGAACTTTTGCATTAATTGCACCAGTTCACACTGTTTTGTACCGAGTTTCATGCAGTTACGAAACGATCCCAAATGGACCCAAACACTATGCAACTCACCAAAACATGAGTTTAGGGTCCAACGGAGTGGATTGGGTGCGTTCGTTGCAAAAAAATCCTGACGTGACTTCGAGGCACCCTGTTTTTCATCGAGTTTCGTGCAGTTACGAAACGATCCCAAATGCACCAAAACACTATGCAACGGGCGAAAACATGAGTTTAGGTCCAATGGAGTGGATTGGGTGCGTTCGTTGCGAAAAATCTGGACGTGACTTCGTGGCACGAACTTTTGCATTAATTGCACCAGGTCACCCTGTTTTGCATCGAGTTTCATGCAGTTACGAAATGATCCCAAATGCATCCCAACACTATGCAACGCACCAAAACATGAGTTTAGGGTCCAATGGGGCGGATTGGGTGCATTCATTGTGAAAAATCCCGATGTGACTTCGTGGCATGAACTTTTGCATTAATTGCACCAGTTCACCTTGTTTTGCATCGAGTTTCATGCAGTTACGAAATGATCCCAAATGTATCCAAATACTATGCAACACACCAAAACATGAGTTTAGGGTCCAATGGAGTGGATTGGGTGCGTTCGTTGAGAAAAATCCCCACGTAACGTCGTGGCACGAACTTTTGCATTAATTGCACCAGCTGACTCCATTTTGCACCGAGTTTCATGCAGTTACGAAACGATCCCAAATGCATCCCAACACTATGCAATGCCCGAAAACATGAGTTTAGGGTCCAATGGGGCGGATTGGATGCGTTCGTTGAGAAAAATCCCCACGTAACGTCGTGGCACGAACTTTTGCATTAATTGCACCAGTTCACACTGTTTTGTACCGAGTTTCATGCAGTTACGAAACGATCCCAAATGGACCCAAACACTATGCAACTCACCAAAACATGAGTTTAGGGTCCAACGGAGTGGATTGGGTGCGTTCGTTGCAAAAAATCCTGACGTGACTTCGAGGCACCCTGTTTTTCATCGAGTTCCGTGCAGTTACGAAACGATCCCAAATGCACCAAAACACTATGCAACGGGCGAAAACATGAGTTTAGGTCCAATGGAGTGGATTGGGTGCGTTCGTTGCGAAAAATCTGGACGTGACTTCGTGGCACGAACTTTTGCATTAATTGCACCAGGTCACCCTGTTTTGCATCGAGTTTCATGCAGTTACGAAATGATCCCAAATGCATCCCAACACTATGCAACGCACCAAAACATGAGTTTAGGGTCCAATGGGGCGGATTGGGTGCATTCATTGTGAAAAATCCCGATGTGACTTCGTGGCATGAACTTTTGCATTAATTGCACCAGTTCACCTTGTTTTGCATCGAGTTTCATGCAGTTACGAAATGATCCCAAATGTATCCAAATACTATGCAACACACCAAAACATGAGTTTAGGGTCCAATGGAGTGGATTGGGTGCGTTCGTTGAGAAAAATCCCCACGTAACGTCGTGGCACGAACTTTTGCATTAATTGCACCAGCTGACTCCATTTTGCACCGAGTTTCATGCAGTTACGAAACGATCCCAAATGCATCCCAACACTATGCAATGCCCGAAAACATGAGTTTAGGGTCCAATGGGGCGGATTGGATGCGTTCGTTGAGAAAAATCCCCACGTAACGTCGTGGCACGAACTTTTGCATTAATTGCACCAGTTCACACTGTTTTGTACCGAGTTTCATGCAGTTACGAAACGATCCCAAATGGACCCAAACACTATGCAACTCACCAAAACATGAGTTTAGGGTCCAACGGAGTGGATTGGGTGCGTTCGTTGCAAAAAATCCTGACGTGACTTCGAGGCACCCTGTTTTTCATCGAGTTCCGTGCAGTTACGAAACGATCCCAAATGCACCAAAACACTATGCAACGGGCGAAAACATGAGTTTAGGTCCAATGGAGTGGATTGGGTGCGTTCGTTGCGAAAAATCTGGACGTGACTTCGTGGCACGAACTTTTGCATTAATTGCACCAGGTCACCCTGTTTTGCATCGAGTTTCATGCAGTTACGAAATGATCCCAAATGCATCCCAACACTATGCAACGCACCAAAACATGAGTTTAGGGTCCAATGGGGCGGATTGGGTGCATTCATTGTGAAAAATCCCGATGTGACTTCGTGGCATGAACTTTTGCATTAATTGCACCAGTTCACCTTGTTTTGCATCGAGTTTCATGCAGTTACGAAATGATCCCAAATGTATCCAAATACTATGCAACACACCAAAACATGAGTTTAGGGTCCAATGGAGTGGATTGGGTGCGTTCGTTGAGAAAAATCCCCACGTAACGTCGTGGCACGAACTTTTGCATTAATTGCACCAGCTGACTCCATTTTGCACCGAGTTTCATGCAGTTACGAAACGATCCCAAATGCATCCCAACACTATGCAATGCCCGAAAACATGAGTTTAGGGTCCAATGGGGCGGATTGGATGCGTTCGTTGAGAAAAATCCCCACGTAACGTCGTGGCACGAACTTTTGCATTAATTGCACCAGTTCACACTGTTTTGTACCGAGTTTCATGCAGTTACGAAACGATCCCAAATGGACCCAAACACTATGCAACTCACCAAAACATGAGTTTAGGGTCCAACGGAGTGGATTGGGTGCGTTCGTTGCAAAAATCCTGACGTGACTTCGAGGCACCCTGTTTTTCATCGAGTTCCGTGCAGTTACGAAACGATCCCAAATGCACCAAAACACTATGCAACGGGCGAAAACATGAGTTTAGGTCCAATGGAGTGGATTGGGTGCGTTCGTTGCGAAAAATCCCGACGTAACTTTGTGGCACGAACTTTTGCATTAATTGCACCAGCTGACTCCATTTTGCACCGAGTTCATGCAGTTACGAAACGATCCCAAATGCATCCCAACACTATGCAATGCCCGAAAACAAGAGTTTAGGGTCCAATGGGGCGGATTGGATGCGTTCGTTGAGAAAAATCCCCACGTAACGTCGTGGCACGAACTTTTGCATTAATTGCACCAGTTCACACTGTTTTGTACCGAGTTTCATGCAGTTACGAAACGATCCCAAAAGGACCCAAACACTATGCAACTCACCAAAACATGAGTTTAGGGTCCAACGGAGTGGATTGGGTGCGTTCGTTGCAAAAAAATCCTGACGTGACTTCGAGGCACCCTGTTTTTCATCGAGTTTCGTGCAGTTACGAAACGATCCCAAATGCACCAAAACACTATGCAACGGGCGAAAACATGAGTTTAGGTCCAATGGAGTGGATTGGGTGCGTTCGTTGCGAAAAATCTGGACGTGACTTCGTGGCACGAACTTTTGCATTAATTGCACCAGGTCACCCTGTTTTGCATCGAGTTTCATGCAGTTACGAAATGATCCCAAATGCATCCCAACACTATGCAACGCACCAAAACATGAGTTTAGGGTCCAATGGGGCGGATTGGGTGCATTCATTGTGAAAAATCCCGATGTGACTTCGTGGCATGAACTTTTGCATTAATTGCACCAGTTCACCTTGTTTTGCATCGAGTTTCATGCAGTTACGAAATGATCCCAAATGTATCCAAATACTATGCAACACACCAAAACATGAGTTTAGGGTCCAATGGAGTGGATTGGGTGCGTTCGTTGAGAAAAATCCCCACGTAACGTCGTGGCACGAACTTTTGCATTAATTGCACCAGCTGACTCCATTTTGCACCGAGTTTCATGCAGTTACGAAACGATCCCAAATGCATCCCAACACTATGCAATGCCCGAAAACATGAGTTTAGGGTCCAATGGGGCGGATTGGATGCGTTCGTTGAGAAAAATCCCCACGTAACGTCGTGGCACGAACTTTTGCATTAATTGCACCAGTTCACACTGTTTTGTACCGAGTTTCATGCAGTTACGAAACGATCCCAAATGGACCCAAACACTATGCAACTCACCAAAACATGAGTTTAGGGTCCAACGGAGTGGATTGGGTGCGTTCGTTGCAAAAAATCCTGACGTGACTTCGAGGCACCCTGTTTTTCATCGAGTTCCGTGCAGTTACGAAACGATCCCAAATGCACCAAAACACTATGCAACGGGCGAAAACATGAGTTTAGGTCCAATGGAGTGGATTGGGTGCGTTCGTTGCGAAAAATCCCGACGTAACTTTGTGGCACGAACTTTTGCATTAATTGCACCAGCTGACTCCATTTTGCACCGAGTTCATGCAGTTACGAAACGATCCCAAATGCATCCCAACACTATGCAATGCCCGAAAACAAGAGTTTAGGGTCCAATGGGGCGGATTGGATGCGTTCGTTGAGAAAAATCCCCACGTAACGTCGTGGCACGAACTTTTGCATTAATTGCACCAGTTCACACTGTTTTGTACCGAGTTTCATGCAGTTACGAAACGATCCCAAAAGGACCCAAACACTATGCAACTCACCAAAACATGAGTTTACGGTCCAACGGAGTGGATTGGGTGCGTTCGTTGCAAAAAAATCCTGACGTGACTTCGAGGCACCCTGTTTTTCATCGAGTTTCGTGCAGTTACGAAACGATCCCAAATGCACCAAAACACTATGCAACGGGCGAAAACATGAGTTTAGGTCCAATGGAGTGGATTGGGTGCGTTCGTTGCGAAAAATCTGGACGTGACTTCGTGGCACGAACTTTTGCATTAATTGCACCAGGTCACCCAGTTTTGCATCGAGTTTCATGCAGTTACGAAATGATCCCAAATGCATCCCAACACTATGCAACGCACCAAAACATGAGTTTAGGGACCAATGGGGCGGATTGGGTGCATTCGTTGTGAAAAATCCCGATGTGACTTCGTGGCATGAACTTTTGCATTAATTGCACCAGTTCACCCTGTTTTGCACCGAGTTTAATGCAGTTACGAAATGATCCCAAATGCAGCCAAACACTATGCAACGCACCCAAAACATGTGTTTAGGGTCCAATGTGGTGGATTGGCTGCGTCCGTTGCGAAAAATCCCGACGTGACTTCGTGGCACGAACTTTTGCCTTAATTGCACCAATTGACCCCATTTTGCAACGATCCCAAATGCTGCCAAACACTATGCAACGCACCTTAGGGTCCAATGGAGTGGATTGGGTGCGTTTGTTGCGAAAAATCCCGACGCCACATTCATGGCATGAACTTTTGCATTAATGGCACCAGTTCACCTTGTTTTGCATCGAGTTTCATGCAGTTACGAAATGATCCCAAATGTATCCAAATACTACGCAACACACAAAAACATGAGTTTAGGGTCCAATGGAGTGGATTGGGTGCGTTCATTGCGAAAAATCCCGACGTAACTTTGTGGCACGAACTTTTGCATTAATTGCACCAGCTGACTCCATTTTGCACCGAGTTTCATGCAGTTACGAAACGATCCCAAATGCATCCCAACACTATGCAATGCCCCAAAACATGAGTTTAGGGTCCAATGGGGCGGATTGGATGTGTTCGTTGAGAAAAATCCCCACGTAACGTCGTGGCACGAACTTTTGCATTAATTGCACCAGTTCACACTGTTTTGTACCGAGTTTCATGCAGTTACGAAACGATCCCAAAAGGACCCAAACACTATGCAACTCACCAAAACATGAGTTTACGGTCCAACGGACTGGATTGGGTGCGTTCGTTGCAAAAAAATCCTGACGTGACTTCGAGGCACCCTGTTTTTCATCGAGTTTCGTGCAGTTACGAAACGATCCCAAATGCACCAAAACACTATGCAACGGGCGAAAACATGAGTTTAGGTCCAATGGAGTGGATTGGGTGCGTTCGTTACGAAAAATCTGGACGTGACTTCGTGGCACGAACTTTTGCATTAATTGCACCAGGTCACCCAGTTTTGCATCGAGTTTCATGCAGTTACGAAATGATCCCAAATGCATCCCAACACTATGCAACGCACCAAAACATGAGTTTAGGGTCCAATGGGGCGGATTGGGTGCATTCGTTGTGAAAAATCCCGATGTGACTTCGTTGCATGAACTTTTGCATTAATTGCACCAGTTCACCCTGTTTTGCACCGAGTTTCATGCAGTTACGAAATGATCCCAAATGCAGCCAAACACTATGCAACGCACCAAAACATGTGTTTAGGGTCCAACGGAGTGGATTGGGTGCGTTCGTTGCAAAAAATCCTGACGTGACTTCGAGGCACCCTGTTTTTCATCGAGTTCCGTGCAGTTACGAAATGATCCCAAATGCACCAAAACACTATGCAACGGGCGAAAACATGAGTTTAGGTCCAATGGAGTGGATTGGGTGCGTTCGTTGCGAAAAATCCCGACGTAACTTTGTGGCACGAACTTTTGCATTAATTGCACCAGCTGACTCCATTTTGCACCGAGTTCATGCAGTTACGAAACGATCCCAAATGCATCCCAACACTATGCAATGCCCGAAAACAAGAGTTTAGGGTCCAATGGGGCGGATTGGATGTGTTCGTTGAGAAAAATCCCCACGTAACGTCGTGGCACGAACTTTTGCATTAATTGCACCAGTTCACACTGTTTTGTACCGAGTTTCATGCATTTACGAAACGATCCCAAAAGGACCGAAACACTATGCAACTCACCAAAACATGAGTTTACGGTCCAACGGAGTGGATTGGGTGCGTTCGTTGCAAAAAAATCCTGACGTGACTTCGAGGCACCCTGTTTTTCATCGAGTTTCGTGCAGTTACGAAACGATCCCAAATGCACCAAAACACTATGCAACGGGCGAAAACATGAGTTTAGGTCCAATGGAGTGGATTGGGTGCGTTCGTTGCGAAAAATCTGGACGTGACTTCGTGGCACGAACTTTTGCATTAATTGCACCAGGTCACCCAGTTTTGCATCGAGTTTCATGCAGTTACGAAATGATCCCAAATGCATCCCAACACTATGCAACGCACCAAAACATGAGTTTAGGGTCCAATGGGGCGGATTGGGTGCATTCGTTGTGAAAAATCCCGATGTGACTTCGTGGCATGAACTTTTGCATTAATTGCACCAGTTCACCCTGTTTTGCACCGAGTTTCATGCAGTTACGAAATGATCCCAAATGCAGCCAAACACTATGCAACGCACCAAAACATGTGTTTAGGGTCCAATGTGGTGGATTGGCTGCGTCCGTTGCGAAAAATCCCGACGTGACTTCGTGGCACGAACTTTTGCCTTAATTGCACCAATTGACCCCATTTTGCAACGATCCCAAATGTTGCCAAACACTATGCAACGCACCTTAGGGTCCAATGGAGTGGATTGGGTGCGTTTGTTGCGAAAAATCCCGACGCCACATCATGGCATGAACTTTTGCATTAATGGCACCAGTTCACCTTGTTTTGCATCGAGTTTCATGCAGTTACGAAATGATCCCAAATGTATCCAAATACTACGCAACACACAAAAACATGAGTTTAGGGTCCAATGGAGTGGATTGGGTGCGTTCATTGCGAAAAATCCCGACGTAACTTTGTGGCACGAACTTTTGCATTAATTGCACCAGCTGACTCCATTTTGCACCGAGTTTCATGCAGTTACGAAACGATCCCAAATGCATCCCAACACTATGCAATGCCCCAAAACATGAGTTTAGGGTCCAATGGGGCGGATTGGATGTGTTCGTTGAGAAAAATCCCCACGTAACGTCGTGGCACGAACTTTTGCATTAATTGCACCAGTTCACACTGTTTTGTACCGAGTTTCATGCAGTTACGAAACGATCCCAAAAGGACCCAAACACTATGCAACTCACCAAAACATGAGTTTACGGTCCAACGGACTGGATTGGGTGCGTTCGTTGCAAAAAAATCCTGACGTGACTTCGAGGCACCCTGTTTTTCATCGAGTTTCGTGCAGTTACGAAACGATCCCAAATGCACCAAAACACTATGCAACGGGCGAAAACATGAGTTTAGGTCCAATGGAGTGGATTGGGTGCGTTCGTTACGAAAAATCTGGACGTGACTTCGTGGCACGAACTTTTGCATTAATTGCACCAGGTCACCCAGTTTTGCATCGAGTTTCATGCAGTTACGAAATGATCCCAAATGCATCCCAACACTATGCAACGCACCAAAACATGAGTTTAGGGTCCAATGGGGCGGATTGGGTGCATTCGTTGTGAAAAATCCCGATGTGACTTCGTTGCATGAACTTTTGCATTAATTGCACCAGTTCACCCTGTTTTGCACCGAGTTTCATGCAGTTACGAAATGATCCCAAATGCAGCCAAACACTATGCAACGCACCAAAACATGTGTTTAGGGTCCAACGGAGTGGATTGGGTGCGTTCGTTGCAAAAAATCCTGACGTGACTTCGAGGCACCCTGTTTTTCATCGAGTTCCGTGCAGTTACGAAATGATCCCAAATGCACCAAAACACTATGCAACGGGCGAAAACATGAGTTTAGGTCCAATGGAGTGGATTGGGTGCGTTCGTTGCGAAAAATCCCGACGTAACTTTGTGGCACGAACTTTTGCATTAATTGCACCAGCTGACTCCATTTTGCACCGAGTTCATGCAGTTACGAAACGATCCCAAATGCATCCCAACACTATGCAATGCCCGAAAACAAGAGTTTAGGGTCCAATGGGGCGGATTGGATGTGTTCGTTGAGAAAAATCCCCACGTAACGTCGTGGCACGAACTTTTGCATTAATTGCACCAGTTCACACTGTTTTGTACCGAGTTTCATGCATTTACGAAACGATCCCAAAATGGACCCAAACACTATGCAACTCACCAAAACATGAGTTTACGGTCCAACGGAGTGGATTGGGTGCGTTCGTTGCAAAAAAATCCTGACGTGACTTCGAGGCACCCTGTTTTTCATCGAGTTTCGTGCAGTTACGAAACGATCCCAAATGCACCAAAACACTATGCAACGGGCGAAAACATGAGTTTAGGTCCAATGGAGTGGATTGGGTGCGTTCGTTGCGAAAAATCTGGACGTGACTTCGTGGCACGAACTTTTGCATTAATTGCACCAGGTCACCCTGTTTTGCATCGAGTTTCATGCAGTTACGAAATGATCCCAAATGCATCCCAACACTATGCAACGCACCAAAACATGAGTTTAGGGTCCAATGGGGCGGATTGGGTGCATTCGTTGTGAAAAATCCCGATGTGACTTCGTGGCATGAACTTTTGCATTAATTGCACCAGTTCACCCTGTTTTGCACCGAGTTTCATGCAGTTACGAAATGATCCCAAATGCAGCCAAACACTATGCAACGCACCAAAACATGTGTTTAGGGTCCAATGTGGTGGATTGGCTGCGTCCGTTGCGAAAAATCCCGACGTGACTTCGTGGCACGAACTTTTGCCTTAATTGCACCAATTGACCCCATTTTGCAACGATCCCAAATGTTGCCAAACACTATGCAACGCACCTTAGGGTCCAATGGAGTGGATTGGGTGCGTTTGTTGCGAAAAATCCCGACGCCACATCATGGCATGAACTTTTGCATTAATGGCACCAGTTCACCTTGTTTTGCATCGAGTTTCATGCAGTTACGAAATGATCCCAAATGTATCCAAATACTACGCAACACACAAAAACATGAGTTTAGGGTCCAATGGAGTGGATTGGGTGCGTTCATTGCGAAAAATCCCGACGTAACTTTGTGGCACGAACTTTTGCATTAATTGCACCAGCTGACTCCATTTTGCACCGAGTTTCATGCAGTTACGAAACGATCCCAAATGCATCCCAACACTATGCAATGCCCCAAAACATGAGTTTAGGGTCCAATGGGGCGGATTGGATGTGTTCGTTGAGAAAAATCCCCACGTAACGTCGTGGCACGAACTTTTGCATTAATTGCACCAGTTCACACTGTTTTGTACCGAGTTTCATGCAGTTACGAAACGATCCCAAAGGACCCAAACACTATGCAACTCACCAAAACATGAGTTTACGGTCCAATGGAGTGGATTGGGTGCGTTCGTTGCAAAAAAATCCTGACGTGACTTCGAGGCACCCTGTTTTTCATCGAGTTTCGTGCAGTTACGAAACGATCCCAAATGCACCAAAACACTATGCAACGGGCGAAAACATGAGTTTAGGTCAATGGAGTGGATTGGGTGCGTTCGTTGCGAAAAATCTGGACGTGACTTCGTGGCACGAACTTTTGCATTAATTGCACCAGGTCACCCATGTTTTGCATCGAGTTTCATGCAGTTACGAAATGATCCCAAATGCATCCCAACACTATGCAACGCACCAAAACATGAGTTTAGGGTCCAATGGGGCGGATTGGGTGCATTTGTTGTGAAAAATCCCGATGTGACTTCGTGGCATGAACTTTTGCATTAATTGCACCAGTTCACCCTGTTTTGCACCGAGTTTCATGCAGTTACGAAATGATCCCAAATGCAGCCAAACACTATGCAACGCACCAAAACATGTGTTTAGGGTCCAATGTGGTGGATTGGCTGCGTCCGTTGCGAAAAATCCCGACGTGACTTCGTGGCACGAACTTTTGCCTTAATTGCACCAATTGACCCCATTTTGCAACGATCCCAAATGATGCCAAACACTATGCAACGCACCTTAGGGTCCAATGGAGTGGATTGGGTGCGTTTGTTGCGAAAAATCCCGACGCCACATCATGGCATGAACTTTTGCATTAATGGCACCAGTTCACCTTGTTTTGCATCGAGTTTCATGCAGTTACGAAATGATCCCAAATGTATCCAAATACTACGCAACACACAAAAACATGAGTTTAGGGTCCAATGGAGTGGATTGGGTGCGTTCATTGCGAAAAAATCCCGACGTAACTTTGTGGCACGAACTTTTGCATTAATTGCACCAGCTGACTCCATTTTGCACCGAGTTTCATGCAGTTACGAAACGATCCCAAATGCATCCCAACACTATGCAATGCCCCAAAACATGAGTTTAGGGTCCAATGGGGCGGATTGGATGTGTTCGTTGAGAAAAATCCCCACGTAACGTCGTGGCACGAACTTTTGCATTAATTGCACCAGTTCACACTGTTTTGTACCGAGTTTCATGCAGTTACGAAACGATCCCAAATGGACCCAAACACTATGCAACTCACCAAAACATGAGTTTAGGGTCCAACGGAGTGGATTGGGTGCGTTCGTTGCAAAAAATCCTGACGTGACTTCGAGGCACCCTGTTTTTCATCGAGTTTCCGTGCAGTTACGAAACGATCCCAAATGCACCAAAACACTATGCAACGGGCGAAAACATGAGTTTAGGTCCAATGGAGTGGATTGGGTGCGTTCGTTGCGAAAAATCTGGACGTGACTTCGTGGCACGAACTTTTGCATTAATTGCACCAGGTCACCCTGTTTTGCATCGAGTTTCATGCAGTTACGAAATGATCCCAAATGCATCCCAACACTATGCAACGCACCAAAACATGAGTTTAGGGTCCAATGGGGCGGATTGGGTGCATTCATTGTGAAAAATCCCGATGTGACTTCGTGGCATGAACTTTTGCATTAATTGCACCAGTTCACCTTGTTTTGCATCGAGTTTCATGCAGTTACGAAATGATCCCAAATGTATCCAAATACTATGCAACACACCAAAACATGAGTTTAGGGTCCAATGGAGTGGATTGGGTGCGTTCGTTGAGAAAAATCCCCACGTAACGTCGTGGCACGAACTTTTGCATTAATTGCACCAGCTGACTCCATTTTGCACCGAGTTTCATGCAGTTACGAAACGATCCCAAATGCATCCCAACACTATGCAATGCCCGAAAACATGAGTTTAGGGTCCAATGGGGCGGATTGGATGCGTTCGTTGAGAAAAATCCCCACGTAACGTCGTGGCACGAACTTTTGCATTAATTGCACCAGTTCACACTGTTTTGTACCGAGTTTCATGCAGTTACGAAACGATCCCAAATGGACCCAAACACTATGCAACTCACCAAAACATGAGTTTAGGGTCCAACGGAGTGGATTGGGTGCGTTCGTTGCAAAAAATCCTGACGTGACTTCGAGGCACCCTGTTTTTCATCGAGTTCCGTGCAGTTACTGAAACGATCCCAAATGCACCAAAACACTATGCAACGGGCGAAAACATGAGTTTAGGTCCAATGGAGTGGATTGGGTGCGTTCGTTGCGAAAAATCTGGACGTGACTTCGTGGCACGAACTTTTGCATTAATTGCACCAGGTCACCCTGTTTTGCATCGAGTTTCATGCAGTTACGAAATGATCCCAAATGCATCCCAACACTATGCAACGCACCAAAACATGAGTTTAGGGTCCAATGGGGCGGATTGGGTGCATTCATTGTGAAAAATCCCGATGTGACTTCGTGGCATGAACTTTTGCATTAATTGCACCAGTTCACCTTGTTTTGCATCGAGTTTCATGCAGTTACGAAATGATCCCAAATGTATCCAAATACTATGCAACACACCAAAACATGAGTTTAGGGTCCAATGGAGTGGATTGGGTGCGTTCGTTGAGAAAAATCCCCACGTAACGTCGTGGCACGAACTTTTGCATTAATTGCACCAGCTGACTCCATTTTGCACCGAGTTTCATGCAGTTACGAAACGATCCCAAAAGCATCCCAACACTATGCAATGCCCGAAAACATGAGTTTAGGGTCCAATGGGGCGGATTGGATGCGTTCGTTGAGAAAAATCCCCACGTAACGTCGTGGCACGAACTTTTGCATTAATTGCACCAGTTCACACTGTTTTGTACCGAGTTTCATGCAGTTACGAAACGATCCCAAATGGACCCAAACACTATGCAACTCACCAAAACATGAGTTTAGGGTCCAACGGAGTGGGATTGGGTGCGTTCGTTGCAAAAAATCCTGACGTGACTTCGAGGCACCCTGTTTTTCATCGAGTTCCGTGCAGTTACGAAACGATCCCAAATGCACCAAAACACTATGCAATGGGCGAAAACATGAGTTTAGGTCCAATGGAGTGGATTGGGTGCGTTCGTTGCGAAAATCTGGACGTGACTTCGTGGCACGAACTTTTGCATTAATTGCACCAGGTCACCCTGTTTTGCATCGAGTTTCATGCAGTTACGAAATGATCCCAAATGCATCCCAACACTATGCAACGCACCAAAACATGAGTTTAGGGTCCAATGGGGCGGATTGGGTGCATTCATTGTGAAAAATCCCGATGTGACTTCGTGGCATGAACTTTTGCATTAATTGCACCAGTCCACCTTGTTTTGCATCGAGTTTCATGCAGTTATGAATGATCCCAAATGTATCCAAATACTATGCAACACACCAAAACATGAGTTTAGGGTCCAATGGAGTGGATTGGGTGCGTTCGTTGAGAAAAATCCCCACGTAACGTCGTGGCACGAACTTTTGCATTAATTGCACCAGCTGACTCCATTTTGCACCGAGTTTCATGCAGTTACGAAACGATCCCAAATGCATCCCAACACTATGCAATGCCCGAAAACATGAGTTTAGGGTCCAATGGGGCGGATTGGATGCTGTTCGTTGAGAAAAATCCCCACGTAACGTCGTGGCACGAACTTTTGCATTAATTGCACCAGTTCACACTGTTTTGTACCGAGTTTCATGCAGTTACGAAACGATCCCAAATGGACCCAAACACTATGCAACTCACCAAAACATGAGTTTAGGGTCCAACGGAGTGGATTGGGTGCGTTCGTTGCAAAAAATCCTGACGTGACTTCGAGGCACCCTGTTTTTCATCGAGTTTCAGTGCAGTTACGAAACGATCCCAAATGCACCAAAACACTATGCAACGGGCGAAAACATGAGTTTAGGTCCAATGGAGTGGATTGGGTGCGTTCGTTGCGAAAAATCCTGGACGTGACTTCGTGGCACGAACTTTTGCATTAATTGCACCAGGTCACCCTGTTTTGCATCGAGTTTCATGCAGTTACGAAATGATCCCAAATGCATCCCAACACTATGCAACGCACCAAAACATGAGTTTAGGGTCCAATGGGGCGGATTGGGTGCATTCATTGTGAAAAATCCCGATGTGACTTCGTGGCATGAACTTTTGCATTAATTGCACCAGTTCACCTTGTTTTGCATCGAGTTTCATGCAGTTACGAAATGATCCCAAATGTATCCAAATACTATGCAACACACCAAAACATGAGTTTAGGGTCCAATGGAGTGGATTGGGTGCGTTCGTTGAGAAAAATCCCCACGTAACGTCGTGGCACGAACTTTTGCATTAATTGCACCAGCTGACTCCATTTTGCACCGAGTTTCATGCAGTTACGAAACGATCCCAAATGCATCCCAACACTATGCAATGCCCGAAAACATGAGTTTAGGGTCCAATGGGGCGGATTGGATGCGTTCGTTGAGAAAAATCCCCACGTAACGTCGTGGCACGAACTTTTGCATTAATTGCACCAGTTCACACTGTTTTGTACCGAGTTTCATGCAGTTACGAAACGATCCCAAATGGACCCAAACACTATGCAACTCACCAAAACATGAGTTTAGGGTCCAACGGAGTGGATTGGGTGCGTTCGTTGCAAAAAATCCTGACGTGACTTCGAGGCACCCTGTTTTTCATCGAGTTCCGTGCAGTTACGAAACGATCCCAAATGCACCAAAACACTATGCAACGGGCGAAAACATGAGTTTAGGTCCAATGGAGTGGATTGGGTGCGTTCGTTGCGAAAAATCTGGACGTGACTTCGTGGCACGAACTTTTGCATTAATTGCACCAGGTCACCCTGTTTTGCATCGAGTTTCATGCAGTTACGAAATGATCCCAAATGCATCCCAACACTATGCAACGCACCAAAACATGAGTTTAGGGTCCAATGGGGCGGATTGGGTGCATTCATTGTGAAAAATCCCGATGTGACTTCGTGGCATGAACTTTTGCATTAATTGCACCAGTTCACCTTGTTTTGCATCGAGTTTCATGCAGTTACGAAATGATCCCAAATGTATCCAAATACTATGCAACACACCAAAACATGAGTTTAGGGTCCAATGGAGTGGATTGGGTGCGTTCGTTGAGAAAAATCCCCACGTAACGTCGTGGCACGAACTTTTGCATTAATTGCACCAGCTGACTCCATTTTGCACCGAGTTTCATGCAGTTACGAAACGATCCCAAATGCATCCCAACACTATGCAATGCCCGAAAACATGAGTTTAGGGTCCAATGGGGCGGATTGGATGCGTTCGTTGAGAAAAATCCCCACGTAACGTCGTGGCACGAACTTTTGCATTAATTGCACCAGTTCACACTGTTTGTACCGAGTTTCATGCAGTTACGAAACGATCACAAATGGACCCAAACACTATGCAACTCACCAAAACATGAGTTTAGGTCCAACGGAGTGGACTGGGTGCGTTCGTTGCAAAAATCCTGACGTGACTTCGAGGCACCCTGTTTTTCATCGAGTTCCGTGCAGTTACGAAACGATCCCAAATGCACCAAAACACTATGCAACGGGCGAAAACATGAGTTTAGGTCTAATGGAGTGGATTGGGTGCGTTCGTTGCGAAAAATCCGGACGTGACTTTCGTGGCACGAACTTTTGCATTAATTGCACCAGGTCACCCTGTTTTGCATCGAGTTTCATGCAGTTACGAAATGATCCCAAATGTATCCCAACACTATGCAACGCACCAAAACATGAGTTTAGGGTCCAATGGGGCGGATTGGGTGCATTCATTGTGAAAAATCCCGATGTGACTTCAGTGGCATGAACTTTTGCATTAATTGCACCAGTTCACCTTGTTTTGCATCGAGTTTCATGCAGTTACGAAATGATCCCAAATGTATCCAATACTATGCAACACACCAAAACATGAGTTTAGGGTCCAATGGAGTGGATTGGGTGCGTTCGTTGAGAAAAATCCCCACGTAACGTCGTGGCACGAACTTTTGCATTAATTGCACCAGCTGACTCCATTTTGCACCGAGTTTCATGCAGTTACGAAACGATCCCAAATGCATCCCAACACTATGCAATGCCCGAAAACATGAGTTTAGGGTCCAATGGGGCGGATTGGATGCGTTCGTTGAGAAAAATCCCCACGTAACGTCGTGGCACGAACTTTTGCATTAATTGCACCAGTTCACACTGTTTTGTACCGAGTTTCATGCAGTTACGAAACGATCCCAAATGGACCCAAACACTATGCAACTCACCAAAACATGAGTTAGGTCCAACGGAGTGGACTGGGTGCGTTCGTTGCAAAAAATCCTGACGTGACTTCGAGGCACCCTGTTTTTCATCGAGTTCACGTGCAGTTACGAAACGATCCCAAATGCACCAAAACACTATGCAATGGGCGAAAACATGAGTTTAGGGTCCAATGGAGTGGATTGGGTGCGTTCGTTGCGAAAAATCTGGACGTGACTTCGTGGCACGAACTTTTGCATTAATTGCACCAGGTCACCCTGTTTTGCATCGAGTTTCATGCAGTTACGAAATGATCCCAA
>NW_024376515.1:0-49042 GCF_016808335.1 Panicum virgatum
AATTTTTCGCAACGAACGCACCCGATCCACCCCATTGGACCCTAAACTCATGTTTTGGTTATTTTGTACCATTTGGGTGCATTTGGGACCGTTTGGTTGCCTTACGAAACTCGGTGCAAATGGGCCGAACTAGTGCAAAACTTCGTGCCACGAAGTCGCATCGGAATTTTTCGCAAACGAACACACCCGATCCACCCCCCATTGGACCCTTAACTCATGTTTTGGAGAGTTTTGTACTTTGGGTGCATTTGGGACCGTTTGGTTGCCTTACGAAACTCGGTGCAAAATGGGCCGAACTAGTGCAAAACTTCGTGCCACGAAGTCGCATCGGAATTTTTCGCAACCGAATGCACCCGCCATCCACCCAATTGGACCCTTAACTCATGTTTTAGAGAGTTTTGTACTATTGGGTGCATTTGGGACCGTTTGGTTGCCTTACGAAACTCGGTTTAGACAAAATGGGCCGAAGTAGTGCAAAACTTCGTGCCATGAAGTCGCACTCGGATTTTTCGCAACGAACGCACCCGATCCACCCCATTGGACCCTTAACTCATGTTTGGAGAGTTTCGTACCATTTGGGTGCGTTTGGGAACCGTTTGGTTGCCTTACGAAACTCGGTGCAAAATGGGCCGAACCAATGCAAAAGTTTGTGCCACGAAGTCGCATTGGAATTTTTTGCAACAAAAGCACTCGATCCCACCCCATTGGACCCTAAACTCATGTTTTGGGAGAGTTTTGTACCATTTGGGCGCATTTGGGACCGTTTGGTTGCCTTACAAAACTCGGGGCAAAAACGGGCCGAACCAGTGCAAAAGTTGTGCCACGAAGTTGCAATTGGAATTTTTCGCAACGAAAGCACTCGATCCACCCCATTGGACCTTAAACTCATGTTTTAGCGAGTTTCGTTACCATTTGGGTGCATTTGGGACCGTTTGGTTGCCTTACGAAACTCGGTGCAAAACGGGCCGAACTAGTGCAATACTTCATGCCACGAAGTCGCATCGAAATTTTTCGCAACGAAAGCACCCGATCCACCCCATTGGACCCTAAACTCATATTTTGGTGCATTTCATACCGTTGGGTGCATTTGCGACTATTCGGTTGCCTTACAAAACTCGGTGCAAAACATTTCGAACTGGTGCAAAAGTTCGTGCCACAAAGACGCGTTGGAGTTTTTTCGCGACGAACGCACCCGATCCACCCCATTAGACCCTAAACACATGTTTTGGTGCGTTTCGTACCATTTGCGTGCATTTAGGATTGTTAGGTTGCCTTACGAAACTCGGGGCAAAACATTCCAAACTAGTGCAAAAGTTCGTGCGACGAAGTCACATCGGAGTTTTTCACGACGAACGCAACCGATCCACCCCATTGTACGCTAAACTCATGTTTTGTTGCGTTTCATACCATTTGGGGTGCATTTGGTACCGTTTGGTTGCCTTACGAAACTCGGTGAAAAACGGGGCGAACTAGTGCAAAAGTTTGTGCCACGAAGTTGCATTGAATTTTTTCGCAACGAACACACCCGATCCACCCCATTGGACCCTAAACTCACGTTTTGGTTATTTTGTACCATTTGGGTGCATTTGGGACCGTTTGGTTGCCTTACGAAACTCGGTGCAAAATGGGCCGAACTAGTGCAAAACTTCGTGCCACGAAGTCGCATCGGAATTTTTCGCAACGAACTCACCCGATCCACCCCATTGGACCCTTAACTCATGTTTTGGAGAGTTTTGTACTATTTGGGTGCATTTGGGACTGTTTGGTTGCCTTACGAAACTCGGTGCAAAAATGGGCCGAACTAGTGCAAAACTTCGTGCCACGAAGTCGCATCGGAATTTTTCGCAACGAATGCACCCGATCCACCCAATTGGACCCTTAAACTCATGTTTTGGAGAGTTTTGTACTATTTGGGTGCATTTGGGACCGTTTGGTTGCCTTACGAAACTCGGTGCAAAATGGGCCGAAGTAGTGCAAAACTTCGTGCCATGAAGTCGCATCGGAATTTTTCGCAACGAACGCACCCGATCCACCCCATTGGACCCTTAACTCATGTTTTGGAGAGTTTCGTACCATTTGGGTGCGTTTGGGACCGTTTGGTTGCCTTACGAAACTCGGTGCAAAATGGGCCGAACCAATGCAAAAGTTTGTGCCACGAAGTCGCATTGGAATTTTTTGCAACAAAAGCACTCGATCCACCCCATTGGACCCTAAACTCATGTTTTGGAGAGTTTTGTACCATTTGGGCGCATTTGGGACCGTTTGGTTGCCTTACAAAACTCGGGGCAAAACGGGCCGAACCAGTGCAAAAGTTTGTGCCACGAAGTTGCATTGGAATTTTTCGCAACGAAAGCACTCGATCCACCCCATTGGACCTTAAACTCATGTTTTAGCGAGTTTCGTACCATTTGGGTGCATTTGGGACCGTTTGGTTGCCTTACGAAACTCGGTGCAAAACGGGCCGAACTAGTGCAATACTTCATGCCACGAAGTCGCATCGAAATTTTTCGCAACGAAAGCACCCGATCCACCCCATTGGACCCTAAACTTATATTTTGGTGCATTTCATACCGTTTGGGTGCATTTGCGACTATTCGGTTGCCTTACAAAACTCGGTGCAAAACATTTCGAACTGGTGCAAAAGTTCGTGCCACAAAGACGCGTTGGAGTTTTTCGCGACGAACGCACCCGATCCACCCCATTAGACCCTAAACACATGTTTTGGTGTGTTTCGTACCATTTGCGTGCATTTAGGACTGTTAGGTTGCCTTACGAAACTCGGGGCAAAACATTCCAAACTAGTGCAAAAGTTCGTGCGACGAAGTCGCATCGGAGTTTTTCACGACGAACGCAACCGATCCACCCCATTGGACCCTAAACTCATGTTTTGTTGCGTTTCATACCATTTGGGTGCATTTGGTACCGTTTGGTTGCCTTACGAAACTCGGTGAAAAATGGGGCGAACTAGTGCAAAAGTTTGTGCCACGAAGTTGCATTGAATTTTTCGCAACGAACACACCCGATCCACCCCATTGGACCCTAAACTCACGTTTTGGTTATTTTGTACCATTTGGGTGCATTTGGGACCGTTTGGTTGCCTTACAAACTCGGTGCAAAATGGACCGAACTAGTGCAAAACTTCGTGTAACGAAGTCGCATCGGATTTTTTTCGCAACGAACGCACCCGATCCACCCCATTGGACCCTTAACTCATGTTTTGGAGAGTTTTGTACTATTTGGGTGCATTAGGGACCGTTTGGTTTCCTTACGAAACTCGGTGCAAAATGGGCCGAACTAGTGCAAAACTTCGTGCCACGAAGTCGCATCGGAATTTTTCGCAATGAACGCACCC
The DNA here is from genome assembly GCF_016808335.1 of Panicum virgatum. Classification (NCBI taxonomy): domain Eukaryota; kingdom Viridiplantae; phylum Streptophyta; class Magnoliopsida; order Poales; family Poaceae; genus Panicum; species Panicum virgatum. Next base: position 3,353 of record NW_024376515.1, read on the forward strand.
GATCCACCCCATCGGACCCTTAACTCATGTTTTGGAGAGTTTCGTACCATTTGGGTGCGTTTGGGACCGTTTGGTTGCCTTCCGAAACTCGGTGCAAAACGGGCCGAACCATTGCAAAAGTTTGTGCCACGATGTCGCATTGGAATTTTTCGCAACAAAAGCACTCGATCCACCCCATTGGACCCTAAACTCATGTTTTGGAGAGTTTTGTACCATTTGGGTGCATTTGGGACCGTTTGGTTGCCTTACAAAACTCGGGGCAAAACGGGCCGAACCAGTGCAAAAGTTTGTGCCACGAAGTTGCATTGTAATTTTTCGCAACGAAAGCACTCGATCCACCCCATTGGACCTTAAACTCATGTTTTGGAGAGTTTCGTACCATTTGGGTGCATTTGGGACCGTTTGGTTGCCTTACGAAACTCGGTGCAAAACGGGCCGAACTAGTGCAATACTTCATGCCACGAAGTCGCATCGAAATTTTTCGCAACGAAAGCACCCGATCCACCCCATTGGACCCTAAACTCATATTTTGGTGCATTTCATACCGTTTGGGTGCATTTGCGACTATTCGGTTGCCTTACAAAACTCGGTGCAACACATTTCGAACTAGTGCAAAAGTTCGTGCCACAAAGACGCGTTGGAGTTTTTCGCGACGAACACACCCGATCCACCCCATTAGACCCTAAACACATGTTTTGGTGCGTTTCGTACCATTTGCGTGCATTTAGGACTGTTAGGTTGCCTTACGAAACTCGGGGCAAAACATTCCGAACTAGTGCAAAAGTTCGTGCGACGAAGTCGCATCGGAGTTTTTCACGACGAACGCAACCGATCCACCCCATTGGACCCTAAACTCATGTTTTGTTACGTTTCATACCATTTGGGTGCATTTGGTACCGTTTGGTTGCCTTACGAAACTCGGTGAAAAACGGGGCGAACTAGTGCAAAAGTTTGTGCCACGAAGTTGCATTGGAATTTTTCGCAACGAACGCACCCGATCCACCCCATTGGACCCTAAACTCATGTTTTGGTTATTTTGTACCATTTGGTTGCACTAGGGACCGTTTGGTTGCCTTACGAAACTCGGTGCAAAACGGGCCGAACTAGTGCAAAACTTCGGGCCACGAAGTCGCATCGGAATTTTTCGCAACAAACGCACCCGATCCACCCCATTGGACCCTTAACTCATGTTTTGGAGAGTTTCGTACCATTTGGGTGCGTTTGGGACCGTTTGGTTGCCTTAGGAAACTCGGTGCAAAACGGGCCGAACTAGTGCAAAAGTTTGTGCCACGAAGTCGCATTGGAATTTTTCTTAACGAAAACACCCGATCCAACCCATTCGACCCTAAACTCATGTTTTCGTGAGTTTCATACCATTTGTGTGCATTATGGACCGTTTGGTTGCCTTACGAAACTCATTGCAAAACGGGCCGAACTAGTGCAAAAGTTTGTGCCACGAAGTCGCATTGGAATTTTTTGCAACAAAAGCACCCGATCCACCCCATTGGAGCCTAAACTCATGCTTTGGTGAGTTTTGTACCATTTCGGTGCATTTGGAACCATTTGGTTGCCTTACGAAATTCGGTGCGAAACGGGCCGAACTAGTGCAAAAGTTTGTGCCACGCAGTTGCATTGGAATTTTTCGCAACAAAAGCACTCGATCCACTCCATTGGACCTTAAACTCATGTTTTGGAGAGTTTCGTACCATTTGGGTGCATTTGGGACCGTTTGGTTGCCTTACGAAACTCGGTGCAAAACGGGCCGAACTGGTGCAATACTTTATGCCACGAAGTCGCATCGAAATTTTTCGCAACGAAAGCACTCGATCCACCCCATTGGACCCTAAACTCATATTTTGGTGCATTTCATACCGTTTGGGTGCATTTGCGACTATTCGGTTGCCTTACAAAACTCGGTGCAAAACATTTCGAACTGGTGCAAAAGTTCGTGCCACAAAGACGCGTTGGAGTTTTTCGCGACGAACGCACCCGATCCACCCCATTAGACCCTAAACACATGTTTTGGTGCGTTTCGTACCATTTGCGTGCATTTAGGACTGTTAGGTTGCATTACGAAACTCGGGGCAAAAGATTCCGAACTAGTGCAAAAGTTCGTGCGACGAAGTCGCATCGGAGTTTTTCACGACGAACGCAACCGATACACCCCATTGGACCCTAAATTCATGTTTTGTTGCGTTTCATACCATTTGGGTGCATTTGGTACCGTTTGGTTGCCTTACGAAACTCGGTGAAAAATGGGGCGAACTAGTGCAAAAATTTGTGCCACGAAGTTGCATTGGAATTTTTCGCAACGAACGCACCCGATCCACCCCATTGGACCCTAAACTCATGTTTTCGTTATTTTGTACCATTTGGGTGCACTAGGGACCGTTTGGTTGCGTTACGAAACTCGGTGCAAAACGGGCCGAACTAGTGCAAAACTTCGTGCCACGAAGTCGCATCGGAATTTTTCGCAACAAACGCACCCGATCCACCCCATTGGACCCTTAACTCATGTTTTGGAGAGTTTCGTACCATTTGGGTGCGTTTGGGACCGTTTGGTTGCCTTAGGAAACTCGGTGCAAAACGGGCCGAACTAGTGCAAAAGTTTGTGCCACGAAGTCGCATTGGAATTTTTCGCAACAAAAGCACTCGATCCACCCCATTGGACCCTAAATTCATGTTTTGGAGAGTTTTGTACCATTTGGGTGCATTTGGGACCGTTTGGTTGCCTTACAAAACTCGGTGCAAAACGGGCCGAACCAGTGCAAAAGTTTGTGCCACGAAGTTGCATTGGAATTTATCGCAACGAACGCACCCGATCCACCCCATTGCACCCTTAACTCATGTTTTGGAGAGTTTCGTACCATTTGGGTGCGTTTGGGACCGTTTGGTTGCCTTACGAAACTCGGTGCAAAACGGGCCGAACTAGTGCAAAAGTTTGTGCCACGAAGTCGCATTGGAATTTTTCTTAACGAAAGCACCCGATCCACCCCATTCGACCCTAAACTCATGTTTTCGTGAGTTTCATACCATTTGTGTGCATAAGGGACCGTTTGGTTGCCTTACGAAACTCGTTGCAAAACGGGCCGAACTAGTGCAAAAGTTTGTGCCACAAAGTCGCATTGGAATTTTTCGCAAGAAAAGCACCCGATCCACCCCATTGGACCCTTAACTCATGTTTTGGAGAGTTTCGTACCATTTGGGTGCATTTGGGACCGTTTGGTTGCCTTACGAAACTCGGTGCAAAACGGGCCGAACTAGTGCAAAACTTCATGCTACGAAGTCGCATCGAAATTTTTCGCAACGAAAGCACCCGATCCACCCCATTGGACCCTAAACTCATATTTTGGTGCATTTCATAACGTTTGGGTGCATTTGCGTCCATTCGGTTGCCTTACAAAACTCGGGGCAAAACATTTCGAACTGGTGCAAAAGTTCGTGCCACGAAGACGCGTTGGAGTTTTTCGCAACGAACGCACCCGATCCACACCATTAGACCCTAAACACATGTTTTGGTGCGTTTCGTACCATTTTCGTGCATTTGGGACTGTTAGGTTGCCTTACGAAACTCGGGGCAAAACATTCCGAACTAGTGCAAAAGTTCGTGCGACGAAGTCGCATCGGAGTTTTTCACGACGAACGCAACCGATCCACCCCATTGGACCCTAAACTCATGTTTTGTTGTGTTTCAAACCATTTGGGTGCATTTGGTACCGTTTGGTTGCCTTACAAAACTCGGTGAAAAACAGGCCGAACTAGTGCAAAAGTTTGTGCGATGAAGTCGCATTGGAATTTTTCGCAACAAAAGCACTCGATCCACCCCATTGGACCCTAAATTCATGTTTTGGAGAATTTCAAACCATTTGGGTGCATTTGGGGCCGTCTGGTTGCCATACAAAATTCGGTGCAAAACGGGCCGAACTAGTGCAAAAGTTTGTGCCACGAAGTTGCATTGGAATTTTTCTTAACGAAAGCACCCGATCCACACCATTGGACCCTAAACTCATGTTTTCGTGAGTTTTGTACCATTTCGATGCATTTGGGACCGTTTGATTGCCCTACGAAACTCGGTGCAAAATGGGAAGAACTAGTGCATAACTTCGTGCCACGAAGTCGCATTGGAATTTTTCTTAACGAAAGCACCCGATCCACCCCATTCGACCCTAAACTCATGTTTTCGTGAGTTTCATACCATTGGACCCTTAACTCATGTTTTGGAGAGTTTTGTACCATTTGGGTGCGTTTGGGACCGTTTGGATGCCTTACGAAACTCGGTGCAAAACGGGCCGAACTAGTGCAAAAGTTTGTGCCACGAAGTCGCATTGGGATTTTTCACAACGAAAGCACCCGATCCACCCCATTGGACCTTAAACTCATGTTTTGGAGAGTTTCGTACCATTTGGGTGCATTTGGGACCGTTTTGTTGCCTTACGAAACTCGGTGCAAAACGGGCCGAATTAGTGCAATACTTCTTGCCACGAAGTCGCATCGAAATTTTTCGCAACGAAAGCACTCGATCCACCCCATTGGACCAAAAACTGATGTTTTGGTGCGTTTCGTACCACTGGGTGCATTCTGGACAGTTTGGTTGCCTTACAAAACTCGGTGGAAAACGGGCCGAACAAGTGCAAAAGTTCGTGCCCCGAAATTGCGGCAGAATTTTTCGGAACCAACGGACCCGATCCACCCCATTGGACCCCAAAACATCAGTTTAGGGACCAATGGGGTGAATCGGGTGCTGTTTTGGTGTGTTTCGTACCATTTGGGTGCATTCGGGAGCGTTTGGTTGCCTTACGAAACTCGGTGCAATTCGGGCCAAACTAGTGCAAAAGTTCGTGCCACGAAGTCGCATCGGAATTTTTCGCAACAAACGCACCCGATCCACCCTATTGGACCATAAATTGACATTTTGGGGTGTTTCGTACTGTTTGGGTGCATTCGGGACCATTTGGTTGGCTTACGAAACTCGGTGCGAAACGGGCCGAACTAGTGCAAAAGTTCGCGCCAAAAAGTCGCGTCGTAATTTTTCGCAACGAACGCACCCGATCCAACCCATTGGACCCTAAACTGACGTTCTAGTGCATTTCATACTATTTGGGTGCATTCGTGACCATTTGGTTGCCTTATAAAACTCGGTGGAAAACGAGCCAAACTAGTGCAAAAGTTTGTGCCACGAAGTCTTGTCGGAATTTTTCGCAACGAACGCACCTGATCCACCCCATTTGACCCAAAACTAACGTTTTGGTTTATTTCGTACCATTTGGGTGCATTCGGGACTGTTTGGTCGCCTTACAACACTCGGTGCAAAACGGGCCGAACTAGTGCAAAAGTTCGTGCCACCAAGTCGCGTCTAAATTTTTCGCAACAAACGCACCCGATCCACCCCATTTGACCCTAAACTGGCTTTTTGGTGCATTTCGTACCATTTGGATGCATTCGGCACTGTTTGGTTGCCTTACAAAACTCGGTGAAAAACGGGCCGAACTAGTGCAAAAGTTCGTGCCACGAAGTCGCGTCGGAATTTTTCCAATTAACACACCCGATCCACCCCATTGGGCCCTAAACTGTTGTTTTGGTGTGTTTCGTACCATTGGGTGCATTCGGGGCCATTTGGTTGCCTTACGAAACTCGGGGCAAAATGGGCCGAACTAGTGCAAAAGTTCGTGCCACGAAGTCGCATCGAAATTTTTCGCAACGAAAGCACCCGATCCACCCCATTGGACCCTAAACTCACTTTTTGGTGCATTTCATACCATTTGGGTGCATTCGGGACTGTTTGGTTGCCTTACAAAACTCGGTGGAAACGGGACGAACTAGTGCAAAAGTTTGTGCCACGAAGTCGCTTCGGAATTTTACGCAACAAACGCAACCGATCCACTCCATTTGACCCTAAACTGATGTTTTTGTGTATTTCGTACCATTTGGGTGCATTCGGGACCGTTTGGTTGCCTTACGAAACTTGGTGTAAAACGGGCCGAACTAGTGCAAAACTTCGTGCAACGAAGTCGCGTCCAAATTTTTCGCAACAAACGCACCCGATCCACCCCTTTTGACCCTAAACTGACGTTTTGCTGCATTTCGTACCATTTGGGTGCATTCGGGACTGTTTGGTTGTCTTACGAAACTCGGTGGAAAACGGGCCGATCTAGTGCAAAAGTTCGTGCCACGAAGTCGCGTCGGAATTTTTCGCAACGAACGCACCCGATCCATCCCATTTGACCCTAAACTGACGTTTTGGAGTACTTTGTACCATTTGGGTGCATTCAGGACCGTTTGGTTGCCTTACAAAACTCGGTAGAAAACGGGCCGAACTAGTATAAAAGTTCATGCCACGAAGTTGCGGTGGAATTTTTCGCAACCAACGCACCCGATCCACCCCCATTGAACCCAAAACATTAGTTTAGGGTCCAATGGGGTGGATCGGGTGCTGTTTTGGTGCGTTTCATGCTATTAGGGTGCGTTTGAGACCGTTTGGTTGCCTCACGAAACTCAGTGCAAAACGGGCCGAACTAGTGCAAAAGTTCGTGCCACGATGTCGCGTCCGAATTTTTCGCAACGCACGCACCCGATCCACCCCATTTGACCCTAAACTGACGTTTTGGTGCATTTTGTACCTTTTGGGTGCATTCAGGACCGTTTGGTTACCATACGAAACTCAGTGCAAAATGGGCCGAACAAGTGCAAAACTTCGTGCCACGAAGTCGCATCGGAATTTTTCGGAACGAACGCATCCGATCCACCCCATTGGACCCTTAACTCATGTTTTGGAGAGTTTCGTACCATTTGGGTGCGTTTGGGACCGTTTGGTTGCCTTATGAAACTCGGTGCCAAACGGGCCGAACTAGTGCAAAACTTCGTGCCACGAAGTCGCATCGGAATTTTTTTGCAACAAATGCACCTGATCCACCCCATTGGACCATAAATTGACATTTTGGGGTGTTTCGTACTGTTTGGGTGCATTCGGGACCATTTGGTTGGCTTACGAAACTCGGTGCGAAACGGGCCGAACTAGTGCAAAAGTTCGCGCCAAAAAGTCGCGTCGTAATTTTTCGCAACGAACGCACCCGATCCAACCCATTGGACCCCAAACTGATGTTCTAGTGCATTTCATACTATTTGGGTGCATTCGTGACCATTTGGTTGCCTTATAAAACTCGGTGGAAAACGAGCCAAACTAGTGCAAAAGTTTGTGCCACGAAGTCTTGTCGGAATTTTTCGCAACGAATGCACCCGATCCACCCCATTTGACCCAAAACTAAAGTTTTGGTTTATTTTGTATTAATTATGTGCATTCGGGACCGTTTGGTCGCCTTACAACACTCGGTGCAAAACGGGCCGAACTAGTGCAAAAGTTCGTGCCACCAAGTCGCGTCTAAATTTTTCGCAACAAACGCACCCGATCCACCCCATTTGACCCTAAACTGGCTTTTTGGTGCATTTTGTACCATTTGGATGCATTCGGCACTGTTTGGTTGCCTTACAAAACTCGGTGAAAAACGGGCCGAACTAGTGCAAAAGTTCGTGCCACGAAGTCGCGTCGGAATTTTTCCAATTAACACACCCGATCCACCCCATTGGGCCCTAAACTGTTGTTTTGGTGCATTTCGTACCATTGGGTGCATTCGGGGCCGTTTGGTTGCCTTACGAAACTCGGGGAAAAATGGGCCGAACTAGTGCAAAAGTTCGTGCCACGAAGTCGCTTCCGCATTTTTCGCAACGAATGCACCTGATCCACCCCATTTGACCCTTAGCTAATGTTTTGGTGCCTTTTGTACCTTTTGGGTGCATTCAGGACCATTTGGTTGCCTTACGAAACTCGGTGCAAAACGGGCCGAACAAGTGCAAAAGTTCGTGCGACGAAGTCGTGTCGGAGTTTTTCACGACGAACGCACCCGATCCACCCCATTAGACCCTAAACACATGTTTTGGTGCGTTTCGTTCCATTTTCGTGCATTTGGGACTGTTAGGTTGCCTTACGAAACTCGGGGCAAAACATTCCGAACTAGTGCAAAAGTTCGTGCGACGAAGTCGCATCGGAGTTTTTCACGACGAACGCAACCGATCCAACCCATTGGACCCTAAACTCATGTTTTGTTGTGTTTCATACCATTTGGGTGCATTTGGTACCGTTTGGTTGCCTTACAAAACTCGGTGAAAAACAGGCCGAACTAGTGCAAAAGTTTGTGCGATGAAGTCGCATTGGAATTTTTCGCAACAAAAGCACTCGATCCACCCCATTGGACCCTAAATTCATGTTTTGGAGAATTTCAAACCATTTGGGTGCATTTGGGACCGTCTGGTTGCCATACAAAATTCGGTGCAAAACGGGCCGAACTAGTGCAAAAGTTTGTGCCACGAAGTTGCATTGGAATTTTTCTTAACGAAAGCACCAGATCCACACCATTGGACCCTAAACTCATGTTTTCGTGAGTTTTGTACCATTTCGGTGCATTTGGGACCGTTTGGTTGCCCTACGAAACTCGGTAAAAAATGGGAAGAACTAGTTCACAACTTCGTGCCATGAAGTCGCATTGGAATTTTTCTTAACGAAAGCACCCGATCCACCCCATTCGACCCTAAACTCATGTTTTCGTGAGTTTCATACCATTGGACCCTTAACTCATGTTTTGTAGAGTTTTGTACCATTTGGGTGCGTTTGGGACCGTTTGGATGCCTTACGAAACTCGGTGCAAAACGGGCCGAACTAGTGCAAAAGTTTGTGCCACGAAGTCGCATTGGGATTTTTCACAACGAAAGCACCCGATCCACCCCATTGGACCTTAAACTCATGTTTTGGAGAGTTTCGTACCATTTGGGTGCATTTGGGATCGTTTTGTTGCCTTACGAAACTCGGTGCAAAACGGGCCGAATTAGTGCAATACTTCTTGCCACGAAGTCGCATCGAAATTTTTCGCAACGAAAGCACTCGATCCACCCCATTGGACCAAAAACTGATGTTTTGGTGCGTTTCGTACCACTGGGTGCATTCAGGACAGTTTGGTTGCCTTACAAAACTCGGTGGAAAACGGGCCGAACAAGTGCAAAAGTTCGTGCCCCGAAATTGCGGCAGAATTTTTCGGAACCAACGGACCCGATCCACCCCATTGGACCCCAAAACATCAGTTTAGGGACCAATGGGGTGAATCGGGTGCTGTTTTGGTGTGTTTCGTACCATTTGGGTGCATTCGGGACCGTTTGGTTGCCTTACGAAACTCGGTGCAATTCGGGCCAAACTAGTGCAAAAGTTCGTGCCACGAAGTCGCATCGGAATTTTTCGCAACAAACGCACCCGATCCACCCTATTGGACCATAAACTGACATTTTGGTGTGTTTCGTACTATTTGGGTGCATTCAGGACCGTTTGGTTGCCTTATGAAACTCAGCGCGAAACGGGCCGAACTAGTGCAAAAGTTCGTGCCACATAGCCCCGTTGGAATTTTTCGCAACGAACGCACCCGATCCACTCCATTGGCCCTAAACTGATGTTTTGGTGCGTTTCGTACCATTGGGTGCATTCTGGACCGTTTGGTTGCCTTACGAAACTCGGTGCGAAACGGGCCGAACTAGTGCAAGAGTTTGTGCCACGAAGTCTTGTCGGAATTTTTCGCAACGAACGCACCTGATCCACCCCATTTGACCCAAAACTAACGTTTTGGTTTATTTCGTACCATTTGGGTGCATTCGGGACTGTTTGGTCGCCTTACAACACTCGGTGCAAAACGGGCCGAACTAGTGCAAAAGTTCGTGCCACCAAGTCGCGTCTAAATTTTTCGCAACAAACGCACCCGATCCACCCCATTTGACCCTAAACTGGCTTTTTGGTGCATTTCGTACCATTTGGATGCATTCGGCACTGTTTGGTTGCCTTACAAAACTGGGTGAAAAACGGACCGAACTAGTGCAAAAGTTCGTGCCACGAAGTCGCGTCGGAATTTTTCCAATTAACACACCCGATCCACCCCATTGGGCCCTAAACTGTTGTTTTGGTGCGTTTCGTACCATTGGGTGCATTCGGGGCCATTTGGTTGCCTTACGAAACTCGGGGCAAAATGGGCCGAACTAGTGCAAAAGTTTGTGCCACGAAGTCGCTTCCGCATTTTTCGCAACGAATGCACCCGATCCACCCCATTTGACCCTAAGCTAATGTTTTGGTGCCTTTTGTACCTTTTGGGTGCATTCAGGACCATTTGGTTGCCTTACGAAACTCGGTGCAAAACGGGCCGAACAAGTGCAAAAGTTCGTGCGACGAAGTCGTGTCGGAGTTTTTCACGACAAACGCACCCGATCCACCCCATTAGACCCTAAACACATGTTTTGTTGCATTTCGTACCATTTGCGTGCATTTGGGACTGTTAGGTTGCCTTACGAAACTCGGGGCAAAACATTCCGAACTAGTGCAAAAGTTCGTGCGACGAAGTCGCATCGGAGTTTTTCACGACGAACGCACCCGATCCACCCCATTGGACCCTAAACTCATGTTTTGTTGCATTTCGTACCATTTGGGTGCATTTGGTACTGTTTGGTTGCCTTACGAAACTCGGTACATATGGGCCGAACCAATGCAAAAGTTTGTGCCACGAAGTCGCATTGGAATTTTTCGCAACAAAAGCACTCGATCCACCCCATTGGACCCTAAACTCATGTTTTGGAGAGTTTTGTACAATTTGGGTGCATTTGGGACCGTTTGGTTGCCTTACAAAACTCGGTGCAAAACGGGCCGAACCAGTGCAAAAGTTTGTGCCACGAAGTTGCATTGGAATTTTTCGCAACGAACGCACCCGATCCACCCCATTGGACCCTTAACTCATGTTTTGGAGAGTTTCGTACCATTTGGGTGCGTTTGGGGCCGTTTGGTTGCCTTACGAAACTCGGTGCAAAACGGGCCGAACTAGTGCAAAAGTTTGTGCCACGAAGTCGCATTGGAATTTTTCGTAACGAAAGCACTCGATCCACCCCATTCGACCCTAAACTCATGTTTTCGTGAGTTTCATACCATTTGTGTGCATTAGGGACCGTTTGGTTGCCTTACGAAACTCGTTGCAAAACGGGCCGAACTAGTGCAAAAGTTTGTGCCACAAAGTCGCATTGGAATTTTTCGCAACAAAAGCATCCGATCCACCCCATTGGAGCCTAAACTCATGTTTTGGTGAGTTTCGTACCATTTCGGTGCATTTGGAACCATTTGGTTGCCTCACGAAACTCGGTGTGAAACGGGCCGAACTAGTGCAAAAGTTTGTGCCAGGCAGTTGCATTGGAATTTTTCGCAACTAAAGCACTCGATCCACCCCATTTGACCTTAAACTCATGTTTTGGAAAGTTTCGTACCATTTGGGTGCATTTGGGACCGTTTGGTTGCCTTACGAAACTCGGTGCAAAATGGGCCGAACTAGTGCAAAACTTCATGCCACAAAGTCGCATTGAAATTTTTCGCAACGAAAGCACCCGATCCACCCCATTGGACCCTAAACTCACTTTTTGGTGCATTTCATACCATTTGGGTGCATTCGGGACTGTTTGGTTGCCTTACAAAACTCGGTGGAAACGGGACGAACTAGTGCAAAAGTTTGTGCTACGAAGTCGCTTCGGAATTTTACGCAACAAATGCAACCGATCCACTCCATTTGACCCTAAACTGATGTTTTTGTGTATTTCGTACCATTTGGGTGCATTCGGGACCGTTTAGTTGCCTTACGAAACTTGGTGTAAAACGGGCCGAACTAGTGCAAAACTTCGTGCAACGAAGTCGCGTCCAAATTTTTCGCAACAAACGCACCCGATCCACCCCTTTTGACCCTAAACTGACGTTTTGCTGCATTTCGTACTATTTGGGTTCATTCGGGACTGTTTGGTTGTCTTACGAAACTCGGTGGAAAACGGGCCGATCTAGTGCAAAAGTTCGTGCCACGAAGTCGCGTCGGAATTTTTCGCAACGAACGCACCCGATCCATCCCATTTGACCCTAAACTGACGTTTTGGAGTACTTTGTACCATTTGGGTGCATTCAGGACCGTTTGGTTGCCTTACAAAACTCGGTAGAAAACGGGCCGAACTAGTACAAAAGTTCGTGCCACGAAGTTGCGGTGGAATTTTTCGCAACCAACGCACCCGATCCACCCCCATTGAACCCAAAACATTAGTTTAGGGTCCAATGGGGTGGATCGGGTGCTGTTTTGGTGCGTTTCATACTATTAGGGTGCGTTTGAGACCGTTTGGTTGCCTCACGAAACTCAGTGCAAAACGGGCCGAACTAGTGCAAAAGTTCGTGCCACGATGTCGCGTCTGAATTTTTCGCAACGCACGCACCCGATCCACCCCATTTGACCCTAAATTGACGTTTTGGTGCATTTTGTACCTTTTGGGTGCATTCAGGACCGTTTGGTTGCCTTAGGAAACTCGGTGCAAAATGGGCCGAACAAGTGCAAAACTTCGTGCCACGAAGTCGCATCGGAATTTTTCGGAACGAACGCACCCGATCCACCCCATTGGACCCATAACTCATGTTTTGGAGAGTTTCGTACCATTTGGGTGCGTTTGGGACCGTTTGGTTGCCTTATGAAACTCGGTGCCAAACGAGTCGAACTAGTGCAAAACTTCGTGCCACGAAGTCGCATCAGAATTTTTCGCAACAAACGCACCTGATCCACCCCATTGGACCATAAATTGACATTTTGGGGTGTTTCGTACTATTTGGGTGCATTCGGGACCATTTGGTTGGCTTACGAAACTCGGTGCGAAACGGGCCGAACTAGTGCAAAAGTTCGCGCCAAAAAGTCGCTCCGTAATTTTTCGCAACGAACGCACCCGATCCAACCCATTGGAGCCTAAACTGACCTTCTAGTGCATTTCATACTATTTGGGTGCGTTCGTGACCATTTGGTTGCCTTATAAAACTCGGTGGAAAACGAGCCAAACTAGTGCAAAAGTTTGTGCCACGAAGTCTTGTCGGAATTTTTCGCAACGAATGCACCTGATCCACCCCATTTGACCCAAAACTAATGTTTTGGTTTATTTCGTATTAATTATGTGCATTCGGGACCGTTTGGTCGCCTTACAACACTCGGTGCAAAACGGGCCAAACTAGTGCAAAAGTTCGTGCCACCAAGTCGCGTCTAAATTTTTCGCAACAAACGCACCCGATCCACCCCATTTGACCCTAAACTGGCTTTTTGGTGCATTTTGTACCATTTGGATGCATTCGGCACTGTTTGGTTGCCTTACAAAACTCGGTGAAAAACGGGCCGAACTAGTGCAAAAGTTCGTGCCACGAAGTCGCGTCGGAATTTTTCCAATTAACACACCCGATCCACCCCATTGGGCCCTAAACTGTTGTTTTGGTGCATTTCGTACCATTGGGTGCATTCGGGGCCGTTTGGTTGCCTTACGAAACTCGGGGCAAAATGGGCCGAACTAGTGCAAAAGTTCGTGCCACGAAGTCGCTTCCGCATTTTTCGCAACGAATGCACCCGATCCACCCCTTTTGACCCTAAGCTAATGTTTTGGTGCCTTTTGTACCTTTTGGGTGCATTCAGGACCATTTGGTTGCCTTACGAAACTCGGTGCAAAACGGGCCGAACAAGTGCAAAAGTTCGTGCGACGAAGTCGTGTCGGAGTTTTTCACGACGAACGCACCCGATCCACCCCATTAGACCCTAAACACATGTTTTGGTGTGTTTCGTACCATTTGCGTGCATTTGGGACTGTTAGGTTGCCTTACGAAACTCGGGGCAAAACATTCCGAACTAGTGCAAAAGTTCGGGCGACAAAGTCGCATCGGAGTTTTTCACGACGAACGCACCCAATCCACCCCATTGGACCCTAAACTCATGTTTTGTTGCATTTTGTACCATTTGGGTCCATTTGGTACCGTTTGGTTGCCTTACAAAACTCGGTACAAAATGGGCCGAACCAATGCAAAAGTTTGTGCCACGAAGTCGCATTGGAATTTTTCGCAACAAAAGCACTCGATCCACCCCATTGGACCCTAAACTCATGTTTTGGAGAGTTTTGTACAATTTGGGTGCATTTGGGACCGTTTGGTTGCCTTACAAAACTCGGTGCAAAACGGGCCGAACCAGTGCAAAAGTTTGTGCCACGAAGTTGCATTGGAATTTTTCGCAACGAACGCACCCGATCCACCCCATTGGACCCTTAACTCATGCTTTGGAGAGTTTCGTACCATTTGGGTGCGTTTGGGGCCGTTTGGTTGCCTTACGAAACTCGGTGCAAAACGGGCCGAATTAGTGCAAAACTTTGTGCCACGAAGTCGCATTGGAATTTTTCATAACGAAAGCACCCGATCCACCCCATTCGACCCTAAACTCATGTTTTCGTGAGTTTCATACCATTTGTGTGCATTAGGGACCGTTTGGTTGCCTTACGAAACTCGTTGCAAAACAGGCCGAACTAGTGCAAAAGTTTGTGCCATAAAGTCGCATTGGAATTTTTCGCAACAAAAGCACCCGATCCACCCCATTGGACCCTAAACTCACTTTTTGGTGCATTTCATACCATTTGGGTGCATTCGGGACTGTTTGGTTGCCTTACAAAACTCGGTGGAAACGGGCCGAACTAGTGCAAAAGTTCGTGCCACGAAGTCGCTTCGGAATTACGCAACAAACGCAACCGATCCACTCCATTTGACCCTAAACTGATGTTTTTGTGTATTTCATACCATTTGGGTGCATTCGGGACCGTTTGGTTGCCTTACGAAACTTGGTGTAAAACGGGCCGAACTAGTGCAAAACTTCGTGCAACGAAGTCGCGTCCAAATTTTTCACAAGAAACGCACCCGATCCACCCCTTTTGACCCTAAACTGACGTTTTGGTGCATTTCGTACCATTTGGGTGCATTCGGGACTGTTTGGTTGCCTTACGAAACTCGGTGGAAAACGGGCCGATCTAGTGCAAAAGTTCGTGCCACGAAGTCGCGTTGGAATTTTTCGCAACGAACGCACCCGATCCATCCCATTTGACCCTAAACTGACGTTTTGGAGTACTTCGTACCATTTGGGTGCATTCAGGACCGTTTGGTTGCCTTACAAAACTCGGTGGAAAACGGGCCGAACTAGTACAAAAGTTCGTGCCACGAAGTTGCGGTGGAATTTTTCGCAACCAACGCACCCGATCCACCCCCATTGAACCCAAAACATTAGTTTAGGGTCCAATGGGGTGGATCGGGTGCTGTTTTGGTGCGTTTCATACTATTAGGGTGCGTTTGAGACCGTTTGGTTGCCACACGAAACTCAGTGCAAAACGGGCCGAACTAGTGTAAAAGTTCGTGCCACGATGTCACGTCCGAATTTTTCGCAACGCATGCACCTGATCCACCCCATTTGACCCTAAACTGACGTTTTGGTGCATTTTGTACCTTTTGGGTGCATTCAGGACCGTTTGGTTGCCTTATGAAACTCGGTGCAAAATGGGCCGAACAAGTGCAAAACTTCGTGCCACGAAGTCGCATCGGAATTTTTCGGAACGAACGCACCCAATCCACACCATTGGACTCTTAACTCAAGTTTTGGAGAGTTTCGTACCATTTGGGTGCGTTTGGGACTGTTTGGTTGCCTTATGAAACTCGGTGCCAAACGGGCCGAACTAGTGCAAAACTTCGTGCCACGAAGTCGCATCGGAATTTTTCGCAACAAACGCACCTGATCCACCCCATTGGACCATAAATTGACATTTTGGTGTGTTTTGTACTGTTTGGGTGCATTCGGGACCATTTGGTTGCCTTACGAAACTCGGTGCGAAACGGGCCGAACTAGTGCAAAAGTTCGCGCCAAAAAGTCGTGTTGGAATTTTTCGCAATGAACGCACCTGATCCAACCCATTGGACCCTAAACTGACGTTTTGGTGCATTTCATACTATTTGGGTGCGTTCGGGACCATTTGGTTGCCTTATAAAACTCGGTGGAAAACGAGCCGAACTAGTGCAAAAGTTTGTGCCACGAAGTCTTATCGGAATTTTTCGCAACAAACGCACCCGATCAACCCCATTTGACCCAAACTAACGTTTTGGTTTATTTCGTACCATTTGGGTGCATTCGGGACCGTTTGGTCGCCTTACAAAACTCGGTGCAAAACGGGCCGAACTAGTGCAAAAGTTCGTGCCACCAAGTCGCGTCCAAATTTTTCGCAACAAACGCACCCGATCCACCCCATTTGACCCTAAACTGACTTTTTGGTGCATTTCGTACCATTTGGATGCATTCGGCACTGTTTGGTTGCCTCACTAAACTCTGTGCAAAACGGGCCGAACTAGTGCAAAAGTTCGTGCCACGAAGTCGCGACGGAATTTTTTGCGACAAACGCACCCGATCCACCCCTTTTGACCCTAAACTGACGTTTTGGTCCATTTCGTACCTTTTGGGTGCATTCGGGACCGTTTGGTTGCCTTACGAAACTCGGTGCAAAACGGGCCGAACAAGTGCAAAAGTTCGTGCCATGAAGTCGCGTTGGAATTTTTCGCAACAAATGCACCCGATCGAACCCATTGGACCCTAAACTGACGTTTTGGTGCGTTTCGTACTATTTGGGTGCATTCGGGACCATTTGGTTGCCTTACGAAACTCGGTGAAAAACGGGCCGAACTAGTGCAAAAGTTCGTGCCGCGAAGTCGCGTCGGAATTTTTCCAATTAACACACCCGATCCACCCCACTGGGCCCTAAACTATTGTTTTGGCGCGTTTCGTACCATTGGGTGCATTCGGGGCCGTTTGGTTGCCTTACGAAACTCGGTGCAAAACGGGCCAAACTAGTGCAAAAGTTCGTGCCACGAAGTCGCTTCCGCATTTTTCGCAACGAATGGACCCGATACACCCCATTTGACCCTAAGCTAATTTTTTGGTGCCTTTCGTACCTTTTGGGTGCATTCAGGACCGTTTGGTTGCCTTACAAAACTCAGTGCAAAACGGGCCGAACAAGTGCAAATGTTCGTGCGACGAAGTCATGTCGGAGTTTTTCACGACGAACGCACCCGATCCACCCCATTGGACCCTAAACTCATGTTTTGTTGTGTTTCGTACCATTTGGGTGCATTTGGTACCGTTTGGTTGCCTTACGAAACTCGGCGAAAAACGGGTCGAACTAGTGCAAAAGCAACGAAGATGCGTCGGAGTTTGTCGCGATGAACGCACCCGATCCACTCCATTAGACCCTAAACACATGTTTTTGTGCGTTTCGTACCATTTGCGTGCATTTGGGATTGTTAGGTTGCCTTACGAAACTCGGGGCAAAACATTCCGAACTAGTGCAAAAGTTCGTGCGACGAAGTCGCATCGGAGTTTTTCACGACGAACGCACCCGATCCACCCCATTGGACCCTAAACTCATGTTTTGTTGCATTTCGTACCATTTGGGGGCATTTGGTACCGTTTGGTTGCCTTACGAAACTCGGTGAAAAATGGGCGAAACCAATGCAAAAGTTTGTGCCACGAAGTCGCATTGGAATTTTTCGCAACAAAAGCACTCGATCCACCCCATTGGACCCTAAACTCATGTTTTGGAGAGTTTTATACCATTTGGGTGCATTTGGGACCGTTTGGTTGCCTTACCAAACTCGGTGCAAAACAGGCCGAACCAGTGCAAAAGTTTGTGCCACGAAATTGCATTGGAATTTTTCGCAATGAACGCACCCGATCCACCCCATTGGACCCTTAACTCATGTTTTGGAGAGTTTCATACCATTTGGGTGCGTTTGGGACCGTTTGTTTGCCTTACGAAACTCGGTGCAAAACGGGCCGAACTAGTGCAAAAGTTTGTGCCACGAAGTCGCATTGGAATTTTTCGTAACAAAAGCACCCGATCCACCCCATTCGACCCTAAACTCATGTTTTCGTGAGTTTCATACCATTTGTGTGCATTAGGGACCGTTTGATTGCCTTACGAAACTTGTTGCAAAACGGGCCGAACTAGTGCAAAAGTTTGTGCCACGAAGTCGCATTGGAATTTTTCGCAACAAAAGCATCCGAGCCACCCCATTGGAGCCTAAACTCATGTTTTGGTGAGTTTCGTACCATTTCGGTGCGTTTCGAACCATTTGGTTGCCTTACGAAACTTGTTGCAAAACGGGCCGAACCAGTGCAACAGTTTGTGCCACGAAGTCGCGTCCAAATTTTACGCAACAAACGCACCCGATCCACCCCATTGGAGCCTAAACTCATGTTTTGGTGAGTTTCGTACCATTTTCGGTGCATTTGGAACCATTTGGTTGCCTTACAAAACTCGGTGCAAAATGGGCCGAACTAGTGCAAAAGTTTGTGCCACAAAGTCGCATAGGAATTTTTCGCAATGAACACACCCGATCTACCCCATTGGACCTTAAACTGATGTTTTCGTGCGTTTTGTACCATTGGGTGCATTCAGGACCGTTTGGTTGCCTTACGAAACTCAATGGAAAACGGGCCGATCTAGTGCAAAAGTTCGTGCCTCGAAGTTGCGTCAGAATTTTTCGCACCGAACTCACCTGATCTACCCCATTTGGCCCTAAACTGACATTTTGGTGCATTTCGTACCATTTGGGTGCATCCAGGACTGTTTGGCTGCCTTACGAAACTCGGTGGAAAACGGGCCGAACTAGTGCAAAAGTTCGTGCCACGAAGTCGCGGCGGAATTTTTCGCAACCAACACAGCCGATCCACCCCATTGAACTGAAAACGTCATTTTAGGGTCCAATGAGGTGGATCGGGTGCTGTTTTGGTGCGTTTCGTACTATTTGGGTGCGTTTGGGACCGTTTGGTTGCCTCACAAAACTCGGTGCAACACGGGCCGAACTAGTGCAAAAGTTCGTGCCACGAAGTCGCGTCGGAATTTTTCCTAACGAACGCACCTGATCCACCCCATTTGACCCTAAACTAACGATTTGGGGTGTTTCGTACCATTTGGGTGCATTCGGGACCGTTTGGTTGCCTTACGAAACTCGGTGCAAAACGGGCCGAACTAGTGCAAAAGTTCGTGCCACGAAGTCGCGTCCAAATTTTTTGCAACAAACGGACCCGATCCACCCCATTTGACCCTAAACTAACTTTTTGGTGCATTTCATACCATTTGGGTGCATTCGGGACTGTTTGGTTGCCTTACAAAACTCGGTGGAAACGGGCCGAACTAGTGCAAAAGTTCGTGCCACGAAGTCGCGTCGGAATTTTACGCAACGAACGCAACCGATCCACTCCATTTGACCCTAAACTAATGTTTTGGTGTATTTCGTACCATTTGGGTGCATTCGGGACCGTTTGGTTGCCTTACTAAACTTGGTGTAAAACAGGCCGATCTAGTGCAAAACTTCTTGCAACGAAGTCGCGTCCAAATTTTTCATAACAAACACACCCGATCCACCCCTTTTGACCCTAAAATGACGTTTTGGTGCATTTCGTACCATTTGGGTGCATTCGGGACTGTTTGGTTGCCTTACGAAACTCGGTGGAAAACGGGCCGATCTAGTGCAAAACTTCGTGCCACGAAGTCGAGTCGGAATTTTTCGCAACGAACGCACCCGATCCATCCCATTTGACCATAAACTAACGTTTTGGAGTACTTCGTACCATTTGGGTGCATTCAGGACCGTTTGGTTGCCTTACAAAACTCGGTGGAAAACGGGCCGAACTAGTACAAAAGTTCGTGCCACCATGTCGCGTCCAAATTTTTTGCAACAAACGCACTCGATCCACCCCATTTGACCCTAAACTCACTTTTTGGGACATTTCGTACCATTTGGATGCATTCGGCACTTTTTGGTTGCCTTACAAAACTCGGTGCAAAACGGGCCGAACAAGTGCAAAAGTTCGTGCCACGAAGTCGCGTTGGAATTTTTCGCAACAGATGCACCCGATCGAACCCATTGGACCCTAAACTGATGTTTTGGTGCGTTTCGTACTATTTGGGTGCATTCGGGACCATTTGGTTGCCTTACGAAACTCGGTGAAAAACGGGCCGAACTAGTGCAAAAGTTCGTGCCACGAAGTCGCGTCGGAATTTTTCCAATTAACACACCCGATCCACCCCATTGGGCCCTAAACTGTTGTTTTGGTGCGTTTTGTACCATTGGGTGCATTCGGGGCCGTTTGGTTGCCTTACGAAACTCGGTGCAAAACGGGCCGAACTAGTGCAAAAGTTCGTGCCACGAAGTCGCTTCATCATTTTTCGCAACGAATGTACACGATCCACCCCATTTGACCCTAAGCTAATGTTTTGGTGCCTTTCGTACCTTTAGGGTGCATTCAGGACCGTTTGGTTGCCTTACGAAACTCAGTGCAAAACGGGCCGAACAAGTGCAAAAGTTCGTGCGACGAAGTCGTGTCGGTGTTTTTCACGACGAACGCACCTGATCCACCCCATTGGACCCTAAACTCATGTTTTGTTGCGTTTCGTACCATTTGATTGCATTTGGTACAGTTTGGTTGCCTTACGAAACTCAGAGATAAACGGGCCGAACTAGTGCAAAAGTTCATGCCACGAAGATGCGTCGGAGTTTTTCACGATGAACGCACCCGATCCACCCCATTAGACCCTAAACAAATGTTTTGGTGCGTTTCGTACCATTTGCGTGCATTTGGGACTGTTAGGTTGCCTTACGAAACTCGGGGCAAAACATTCCGAACTAGTGCAAAAGTTCGTGCGACGAAGTCGCATCGGAGTTTTTCACGACGAACGCACCCGATCCACCCCATTGGACCCTAAACTCATGTTTTGTTGCATTTCGTACCATTTGGGTGCATTTGGTACCGTTTGGTTGCCTTACGAAACTCGGTGAAAAACGGGCCGAACAAATGCAAAAGTTTGTGCCACGAAGTCGCGTTGGAATTTTTCGCAACAAAAGCACTCGATCCACCCCATTGGACCCTAAACTCATGTTTTGGAGAGTTTTGTACAATTTGGGTGCATTTGGGACCGTTTGGTTGCCTTACAAAACTCGGTGCAAAACGGGCCGAACCAGTGCAAAAGTTTGTGCCACAAAGTTGCATTGGAATTTTTCGCAACGAACGCACCCGATCCACCCCATTGGATCCTTAACTCATGTTTTGGAGAGTTTCGTACCATTTGGGTGCGTTTGGGACTGTTTGGCTGCCATACGAAACTCGGTGTAAAACGGGCCGAACTAGTGCAAAAGTTTGTGCCACGAAGTCGCATTGGAATTTTTCATAACGAAAGCACCCGATCCACCCCATTCGACCCTAAACTCATGTTTTCGTGAGTTTCATACCATTTGTGTGCATTAGGGACTGTTTGGTTGCCTTACGAAACTCGTTGCAAAACGGGCCGAACTAGTGCAAAAGTTTGTGCCACGAAGTAGCATTGGAATTTTTCGCAACAAAAGCACCCAATCCACCTCATTGGAGCCTAAACTCATGTTTTGTGAGTTTTGTACCATTTCGATGCATTTGGTACCGTTTGGTTGCCTTACGAACTCGGTGCGAAATGGCCCGAACTAGTGCAAAAGTTTGTGCCACGAAGTCGCATTGGAATTTTTCGCAACAAAAGCACTCGATCCACCCCATTGGACCCTAAACTCATGTTTTGGAGAGTTTTGTACAATTTGGGTGCATTTGGGACCGTTTGGTTGCCTTACAAAACTCGGTGCAAAACGGGCCGAACCAGTGCAAAAGTTTGTGCCACGAAGTTGCATTGGAATTTTTCGCAACGAACGCACCCGATCCACCCCATTGGACCCTTAAATCATGTTTTGGAGAGTTTCGTACCATTTGGGTGCGTTTGGGGACGTTTGGTTGCCTTACGAAACTCGGTGCAAAACGGGCCGAACTAGTGCAAAAGTTTGTGCCACGAAGTCGCATTGGAATTTTTCGTAACGAAAGGACCCGATCCACCCCATTCGACCCTAAACTCATGTATTTGTGAGTTTCGTACCATTTCGGTGCATTTGGAACCATTTGGTTGCCTTACGAAACTCGGTGTGAAACGGGCCGAACTAGTGCAAAAGTTTGTGCCAGGCAGTTGCATTGGAATTTTTCGCAACGAAAGCACTCGATCCACCCCATTGGACCTTAAACTCATGTTTTGGAGAGTTTCGTACCATTTGGGTGCATTTGGGACCGTTTGGTTGCCTTACGAAACTCGGTGCAAAACGGGCCGAACTAGTGCAAAACTTCATGCCACGAAGTCGCATCGAAATTTTTCACAACAAAAGCACCCGATCCACCCCATTGGACCCTAAACTCACTTTTTGGTGCATTTCATACCATTTGGGTGCATTCGGGACTGTTTGGTTGCCTTACAAAACTCGGTGGAAACGGGCCGAACTAGTGCAAAAGTTCGTGCCACGAAGTCGCTTCGGAATTTTATGCAACAAACGCAACCAATCCACTCCATTTGACCCTAAACTGATGTTTTTGTGTATTTCATACCATTTGGGTGCATTCGGGACCGTTTGGTTGCCTTACGAAACTTGGTGTAAAACGGGCCGAACTAGTGCAAAACTTCGTGCACCGAAGTCGCGTCCAAATTTTTCGCAACAAACGCAACCGATCCACCCCTTTTGACCCTAAACTGACATTTTGGTGCATTTCGTACCATCTGGGTGCATTCGGGGCTGTTTGGTTGCCTTACGAAACTCGGTGGAAAACGGGCCGATCTAGTGCAAAAGTTCGTGCCACGAAGTCGCGTCGGAATTTTTTGCAACGAACGCACCCGATCCATCCCATTTGACCCTAAACTGACGTTTTGGAGTACTTCGTACAATTTGGGTGCATTCCGGACCGTTTGGTTGCCTTACAAAACTCGGTCGAAAACAGGCCGAACTAGTACAAAAGTTCGTGCCACGAAGTTGCGGTGGAATTTTTCGCAACCAACGCACCCGATCCACCCCCATTGAACCCAAAACATTAGTTTAGGGTCCAATGGGGTGGATCGGGTGCTGTTTTGGTGCATTTCATACTATTAGGGTGCGTTTGAGACCGTTTGGTTGCCTCACGAAACTCAGTGCAAAACAGGCCGATCTAGTGCAAAAGTTCGTGCCACGATGTCGCGTCCGAATTTTTCGCAACGCACGCACCCGATCCACCCCATTTGACCCTAAACTGACGTTTTGGTGCATTTTGTACCTTTTGGGTGCATTCAGGACCGTTTAGTTGCCTTACGAAACTCGGTGCAAAATGGGCCGAACAAGTGCAAAACTTCGTGCCACGAAGTCGCATCGGAATTTTTCGGAACGAACACACCCGATCCACCCCATTGGACCCTTAACTCATGTTTTGGAGAGTTTCGTACCATTTGGGTGCGTTTGGGACCGTTTGGTTGCCTTATGAAACTCGGTGCCAAACGGGCCGAACTAGTGCAAAACTTCGTGCCACGAAGTCGCATCGGAATTTTTTGCAACAAACGCACCTGATCCACCCCATTGGACCATAAATTGACATTTTGGTGTGTTTCGTACTGTTTGGGTGCATTCGGGACCATTTGGTTGCCTTACGAAACTCGGTGCGAAACGGGACGAACTAGTGCAAAAGTTCGCGCCAAAAAGTCGCGTCGGAATTTTTCGCAACGAACGCACCCGATCCAACCCATTGGACCCTAAACTGACGTTTTGGTGCATTTCATACTATTTGGGTGCATTCGGGGCCATTTTGGTTGCCTTATAAAACTCGGTGGAAAACGAGCCAAACTAGTGCAAAAGTTTGTGCCACGAAGTCTTGTCAGAATTTTTCTCAACAAACGCACCCGATCAACCCCATTTGACCCAAAACTAACGTTTTGGTTTATTTCGTACCATTTGGGTGCATTCGGGACCGTTTGGTCGCCTTACAAAACTCGGTGCAAAACGGGCCGAACTAGTGCAAAAGTTCGTGCCACCAAGTCGCGTCCAAATTTTTCGCAACAAACGCAAGCGATCCACCCCATTTGACCATAAACTAACTCTTTGGTGCATTTCGTACCATTTGGATGCATTCGGCACTGTTTGGTTGCCTCACTAAACTCTGTGCAAAACGGGCCGAACTAGTGCAAAAGTTCGTGCCACGAAGTCGCGACTGAATTTTTTGCGACAAACGCACCCGATCCACCCCTTTTGACCCTAAACTGACGTTTTGGTCCATTTCGTACCTTTTGGGTGCATTCGGGACCGTTTGGTTGCCTTACGAAACTCGGTGCAAAACGGGCCGAACAAGTGCAAAAGTTCGTGCCATGAAGTCGCGTTGGAATTTTTCGCAACAAATGCACCCGATCGAACCCATTGGACCCTAAACTGACGATTTGGTGCGTTTCGTACTATTTGGGTGCATTCGGGACCATTTGGTTGCCTTACGAAACTCGGTGAAAAACGGGCCGAACTAGTGCAAAAGTTCGTGCCGCGAAGTCGCGTCGGAATTTTTCCAATTAACACACCCGATCCACCCCATTGGGCCCTAAACTATTGTTTTGGTGCGTTTCGTACCATTGGGTGCATTCGGGGCCGTTTGGTTGCCTTACGAAACTCGGTGCAAAACGGGCCAAACTAGTGCAAAAGTTCGTGCCACGAAGTCGCTTCCGCATTTTTCGCAACGAATGGACCCGATACACCCCATTTGACCCTAAGCTAATGTTTTGGTGCCTTTCGTACCTTTTGCGGGCATTCAGGACCGTTTGGTTGCCTTACAAAACTCGGTGCAAAACGGGCCGAACAAGTGCAAATGTTCGTGCGACGAAGTCGTGTCGGAGTTTTTCACGACGAACGCACCCGATCCACCCCATTGGACCCTAAACTCTTGTTTTGTTGTGTTTCGTACCATTTGGGTGCATTTGGTACCGTTTGGTTGCCTTACGAAACTCGGCGAAAAACGGGTCGAACTAGTGCAAAAGCAACGAAGATGTGTCGGAGTTTTTCGCGATGAACGCACCCGATCCACCCCATTAGACCCTAAACACATGTTTTTGTGCGTTTCGTACCATTTGCGTGCATTTGGGATTGTTAGGTTGCCTTACGAAACTCGGGGCAAAACATTCCGAACTAGTGCAAAAGTTTGTGCGACGAAGTCGCATCGGAGTTTTTCACGACGAACACACCCGATCCACCCCATTGGACCCTAAACTCATGTTTTGTTGCATTTCGTACCATTTGGGTGCATTTGGTACTGTTTGGTTGCCTTACGAAACTCGGTGAAAAATGGGCCAAACCAATGCAAAAGTTTGTGCCACGAAGTCGCATTGGAATTTTTCGCAACAAAAGCACTCGATCCACCCCATTGGACCCTAAACTCATGTTTTGGAGAGTTTTATACCATTTGGGTGCATTTGGGACCGTTTGGTTGCCTTACCAAACTCGGTGCAAAACGGGCCGAACCAGTGCAAAAGTTTGTGCCACGAAATTGCATTGGAATTTTTCGCAATGAACGCACCCGATCCACCCCATTGGGCCCTTAACTCATGTTTTGGAGAGTTTCATACCATTTGGGTGCGTTTGGGACAGTTTGTTTGCCTTACGAAACTCGGTGCAAAACAGGCCGAACTAGTGCAAAAGTTTGTGCCACGAAGTCGCATTGGAATTTTTCGTAACGAAAGCTCCTGATCCACCCCATTCGACCCTAAACTCATGTTTTTGTGAGTTTCATACCATTTGTGTGCATTAGGGACCGTTTGATTGCCTTACGAAACTCGTTGCAAAACGGGCCGAACTAGTGCAAAAGTTTGTGCCACGAAGTCGCATTGGAATTTTTCGCAACAAAAGCACCCGAGCCACCCCATTGGAGCCTAAACTCATGTTTTGGTGAGTTTCGTACCATTTCGGTGCGTTTTGAACCATTTGGTTGCCTTACGAAACTTGTTGCAAAACGGGCCGAACCAGTGCAAAAGTTTGTGCCACGAAGTCGCGTCCAAATTTTACGCAACAAACACACCCGATCCACCCCATTGGAGCCTAAACTCATGTTTTGGTGAGTTTCGTACCATTTCGGTGCATTTGGAACCATTTGGTTGCCTTACAAAACTCGGTGCAAAATGGGCCGAACTAGTGCAAAAGTTTGTGCCACAAAGTCGCATAGGAATTTTTCGCAATGAACACACCCGATCTACCCCATTGGACCTTAAACTGATGTTTTCGTGCGTTTCTTACCATTGGGTGCATTCAGGACCGTTTGGTTGCCTTACGAAACTCAATGGAAAACGGGTCGATCTAGTGCAAAAGTTCGTGCCTCGAAGTTGCGTCAGAATTTTTCGCAACGAACTCACCTGATCTACCCCATTTGGCCCTAAACTGACATTTTGGTGCATTTCGTACCATTTGGGTGCATCCAGGACTGTTTGGCTGCCTTACGAAACTCGGTGGAAAACGGGCCGAACTAGTGCAAAAGTTCGTGCCACGAAGTCGCGGCGGAATTTTTCGCAACCAACACAGCCGATCCACCCCATTGAACTGAAAACGTCATTTTAGGGTCCAATGAGGTGGATCGGGTGCTGTTTTGGTGCGTTTCGTACTATTTGGGTGCGTTTGGGACCGTTTGGTTGCCTCACAAAACTCGGTGCAACACGGGCCGAACTAGTGCAAAAGTTCTTGCCACGAAGTCGCGTCGGAATTTTTCCTAACGAACGTACCTAATCCACCCCATTTGACCCTAAACTGACGATTTGGTGTGTTTCGTACCATTTGGGTGCATTCGGGACCGTTTGGTTGCCTTACGAAACTCGGTGCAAAACGGGCCGAACTAGTGCAAAAGTTCGTGCCACGAAGTCGCGTCCAAATTTTTTGCAACAAACGGACCCGATCCACCCCATTTGACCCTAAACTAACTTTTTGGTGCATTTCGTACCATTTGGGTGCATTCGGGACTGTTTGGTTGCCTTACGAAACTCGGTGGAAAACGGGCCGATCTAGTGCAAAACTTCGTGCCACGAAGTCGAGTCAGAATTTTTCGCAACGAACGCACCCGATCCATCCCATTTGACCATAAACTAACGTTTTGGAGTACTTCGTACCATTTGGGTACATTCAGGACCGTTTGGTTGCCTTACAAAACTCGGTGGAAAACGGGCCGAACTAGTACAAAAGTTCGTGCCACCATGTCGCGTCCAAATTTTTTGCAACAAACGCACTCGATCCACCCCATTTGACCCTAAACTCACTTTTTGGGACATTTCGTACCATTTGGATGCATTCGGCACTTTTTGGTTGCCTTACAAAACTCGGTGCAAAACGGGCCGAACAAGTGCAAAAGTTCGTGCCACGAAGTTGCGTTGGAATTTTTCGCAACAGATGCACCCGATCGAACCCATTGGACACTAAACTGATGTTTTGGTGCGTTTCGTACTATTTGGGTGCATTCGGGACCATTTGGTTGCCTTACGAAACTCGGTGAAAAACGGGCCGAACTAGTGCAAAAGTTCGTGCCACGAAGTCTCGTCGGAAGTTTTCCAATTAACACACCCGATCCACCCCATTGGGCCCTAAACTGTTGTTTTGGTGCGTTTCGTACCATTGGGTGCATTCGGGGCCGTTTGGTTGCCTTACGAAACTCGGTGCAAAACGGGCCGAACTAGTGCAAAAGTTCGTGCCACGAAGTCGCTTCATCATTTTTCGCAACGAATGTACCCGATCCAACCCATTTGACCCTAAGCTAATGTTTTGGTGCCTTTCGTACCTTTAGGGTGCATTCAGGACCGTTTGGTTGCCTTACGAAACTCAGTGCAAAACGGGCCGAACAAGTGCAAAAGTTCGTGCGACGAAGTCGTGTCGGTGTTTTTCAGGACGAACGCACCTGATCCACCCCATTGGACCCTAAACTCATGTTTTGTTGTGTTTCGTACCATTTGAGTGCATTTGGTACAGTTTGGTTGCCTTACGAAACTCAGCGATAAACGGGCCGAACTAGTGCAAAAGTTCGTGCCACGAAGATGCGTCGGAGTTTTTTGTGATGAACGCACCCGATCCACCCCATTAGACCCTAAACAAATGTTTTGGTGCGTTTCATACCATTTGCGTGCATTTGGGACTGTTAGGTTGCCTTACGAAACTCGGGGCAAAACATTCCGAACTTGTGCAAAAGTTCGTGCGACGAAGTCGCATTAGAGTTTTTCATGACGAACGCACCCGATCCACCCCTTTGGACCCTAAACTCATGTTTTGTTGCATTTCGTACCATTTGGGTGCATTTGGTACCGTTTGGTTGCCTTACGAAACTCGGTGAAAAACGGGCCGAACAAATGCAAAAGTTTGTGCCACGAAGTCGCATTGGAATTTTTCGCAACAAAAGCACTCGATCCACCCCATTGGACCCTAAACTCATGTTTTGGAGAGTTTTGTACAATTTGGGTGCATTTGGGACCGTTTGGTTGCCTTACAAAACTCAGTGCAAAACGGGCCGAACCAGTGCAAAAGTTTGTGCCACGAAGTTGCATTGGAATTTTTCGCAACGAACGCACCCGATCCACCCCATTGGATCCTTAACTCATGTTTTGGAGAGTTTCGTACCATTTGGGTGCGTTTGGGACTGTTTGGCTGCCATACGAAACTCGGTGTAAAACGGGCCGAACTAGTGCAAAAGTTTGTGCCACGAAGTCGCATTGGAATTTTTCATAACGAAAGCACCCGATCCACCCCATTCGACCCTAAACTCATGTTTTCGTGAGTTTCATACCATTTGTGTGCATTAGGGACTGTTTGGTTGCCTTACGAAACTCGTTGCAAAATGGGCCGAACTAGTGCAAAAGTTTGTGCCACGAAGTCGCATTGGAATTTTTCGCAACAAAAGCACCCAATCCACCTCATTGGAGCCTAAACTCATGTTTTGTGAGTTTTGTACCATTTCGATGCATTTGGAACCATTTGGTTGCCTTACGAACTCGGTGCGAAACGGGCCGAACTAGTGCAAAAGTTTGTGCGACGAAGTCGCATTGGAATTTTTCTCAACAAAAGCACTCGATCCACCCCATTGGACCCTAAACTCATGTTTTGGAGAGTTTCGTACCATTTGGGAGCATTTGGGACCGTTTGGTTGCCTTACAAAACTCGGTGCAAAACGGGCCAAACTAGTGCAAAAGTTCGTGCCACGAAGTCGCATCAGAATTTTTCGCAACAAACGCACCCGATCCACCCCATTGGACCTTAAATTCATGTTTTGGGGAATTTCATACCATTTGGGTACATTTGGGACCATTTGGTTGCCTTACAGAACTCGGTGCTAAATGGACCATTTGGGTACATTTGGGACCATTTGGGTGCATTTGGTACCGTTTGGTTGCCTTACGAAACTCGGTACAAAATGGCCCGAACCAATGCAAAAGTTTGTGCCACGAAGTCGCATTGGAATTTTTCGCAACAAAAGCACTCGATCCACCCCATTGGACCCTAAACTCATGTTTTGGAGAGTTTTGTACAATTTGGGTGCATTTGGGACCGTTTGGTTGCCTTACAAAACTCGGTGCAAAACGGGCCGAACCAGTGCAAAAGTTTGTGCCACGAAGTTGCATTGGAATTTTTCGCAACGAACGCACCCGATCCACCCCATTCGACCCTAAACTCATGTTTTCGTGAGTTTCATACCATTTGTGTGCATTAGGGACCGTTTGGTTGCCTTACGAAACTCGTTGCAAAACGGGCCGAACTAGTGCAAAAGTTTGTGCCACAAAGTCGCATTGGAATTTTTCGTAACAAAAGCACCCGATCCACCCCATTGGAGCCTAAACTCATGTTTTTGTGAGTTTCGTACCATTTCGGTGCATTTGGAACCATTTGGTTGCCTTACGAAACTCGGTGTGAAACGGGCCGAACTAGTGCAAAAGTTTGTGCCACGCAGTTGCATTGGAATTTTTCGCAACGAAAGCACTCGATCCACCCCATTGGACCTTAAACTCATGTTTTGGAGAGTTTCGTACCATTTGGGTGCATTTGGGACCGTTTGGTTGCCTTACGAAACTCGGTGCAAAACGGGCCGAACTAGTGCAAAACTTCATGCCACGAAGTCACATCGAAATTTTTTGCAACAAAAGCACCCGATCCACCCCATTGGACCCTAAACTCACTTTTTGGTGCATTTCATACCATTTGGGTGCATTCGGGACTGTTTGGTTGCCTTACAAAACTCAGTGGAAACGGGCCGAACTAGTGCAAAAGTTCGTGCCACGAAGTCGCTTCGGAATTTTATGCAACAAACACAACCAATCCACTCCATTTGACCCTAAACTGATGTTTTTGTGTATTTCGTACCATTTGGGTGCATTCGGGACCGTTTGGTAGCCTTACGAAACTTGGTGTAAAACGGGCCGAACTAGTGCAAAACTTCGTGCAACGAAGTCGCGTCCAAATTTTTCGCAACAAACGCAACCGATCCACCCCTTTTGACCCTAAACTGACATTTTGGTGCATTTCGTACCATATGGGTGCATTCGGGGCTGTTTGGTTGCCTTACGAAACTCGGTGGAAAACGGGCCGATCTAGTGCAAAAGTTCGTGCCACGAAGTCGCGTCGGAATTTTTTGCAACGAACGCATCCGATCCATCCCATTTGACCCTAAACTGACGTTTTGGAGTACTTCGTACCATTTGGGTGCATTCCGGACCGTTTGGTTGCCTTACAAAACTCGGTGGAAAACGGGCCGAACTAGTACAAAAGTTCGTGCCACGAAGTTTCGGTGGAATTTTTCGCAACCAACGCACCCGATCCACCCCCATTGAACCCAAAACATTAGTTTAGGGTCCAATGGGGTGGATCGGGTGCTGTTTTGGTGCGTTTCATACTATTAGGGTGCGTTTGAGACCGTTTGGTTGCCTCACGAAACTCAGTGCAAAACGGGCCAATCTAGTGCAAAAGTTCGTGCCACGATGTCGCGTCCGAATTTTTCGCAACGCACGCACCCGATCCACCCCATTTGACCCTAAACTGACGTTTTGGTGCATTTTGTACCTTTTGGGTGCATTCAGGACCGTTTAGTTGCCTTACGAAACTCGGTGCAAAATGGGCCGAACAAGTGCAAAACTTCGTGCCACGAAGTCGCATCGGAATTTTTCGGAACGAACACACCCGATCCACCCCATTGGACCCTTAACTCATGTTTTGGAGAGTTTCGTACCATTTGGGTGCGTTTGGGACCGTTTGGTTGCCTTATGAAACTCGGTGCCAAACGGGCCGAACTAGTGCAAAACTTTGTGCCACGAAGTCGCATCGGAATTTTTTGCAACAAACGCACCTGATCCACCCCATTGGACCATAAATTGACATTTTGGTGTGTTTCGTACCATTTGGGTGCGTTTGGGACCGTTTGGTTGCCTTATGAAACTCGGTGCCAAACGGGCCGAACTAGTGCAAAACTTCGTGCCACGAAGTCGCATCGGAATTTTTTGCAACAAACGCACCCGATCCAGCCCATTGGACCCTAAACTGACGTTCTAGTGCATTTCATACTATTTGGGTGCATTCGGGACCGTTTGGTCGCCTTACAACACTCGGTGCAAAAACGGGCCGAACTAGTGCAAAAGTTCGTGCCACCAAGTCGCGTCTAAATTTTTCCAATTAACACACCCGATCCACCCCATTGGGCCCTAAACTGTTGTTTTGGTGCATTTCGTACCATTGGGTGCATTCGGGGCCGTTTGGTTGCCTTACGAAACTCGGGGCAAAATGGGCCGAACTAGTGCAAAAGTTCGTGCCACTAAGTCGCTTCCGCATTTTTCGCAACTAATGCACCCGATCCACCCCATTTGACCCTAAGCTAATGTTTTGGTGCCTTTTGTACCTTTTGGGTGCATTCAGGACCATATGGTTGCCTTACGAAACTCGGTGCAAAACGGGCCGAACAAGTGCAAAAGTTCGTGCGACGAAGTCGTGTC
Source organism: Panicum virgatum (assembly GCF_016808335.1). Taxonomy (NCBI): domain Eukaryota; kingdom Viridiplantae; phylum Streptophyta; class Magnoliopsida; order Poales; family Poaceae; genus Panicum; species Panicum virgatum. The sequence goes on from NW_024376515.1 coordinate 35,093, forward strand.
GGAGTTTTTCACGACGAACGCACCCGATCCACCCCATTAGACCCTAAACACATGTTTTGGTGTGTTTCGTACCATTTGCGTGCATTTGGGACTGTTAGGTTGCCTTACGAAACTCGGGGCAAAACATTCCGAACTAGTGCAAAAGTTCGTGCGACGAAGTCGCATCGGAGTTTTTCACGACGAACGCACCCGATCCACCCCATTGGACCCTAAACTCATGTTTTGTTGCATTTCGTACCATTTGGGTGCATTTGGTACCGTTTGGTTGCCTTACGAAACTCGGTACAAAATGGGCCGAACCAATGCAAAAGTTTGTGCCACGAAGTCGCATTGGAATTTTTCGCAACAAAAGCACTCGATCCACCCCATTGGACCCTAAACTCATGTTTTGGAGAGTTTTGTACAATTTGGGTGCATTTGGGATCGTTTGGTTGCCTTACAAAACTCGGTGCAAAACGGGCCGAACCAGTGCAAAAGTTTGTGCCACGAAGTTGCATTGGAATTTTTCGCAACGAATGCACCCGATCCACCCCATTGGACCATTAACTCATGTTTTGGAGAGTTTCATACCATTTGGGTGCGTTTGGGGCCGTTTGGTTGCCTTACGAAACTCGGTGCAAAACGGGCCGAACTAGTGCAAAACTTTGTGCCACGAAGTCGCATTGGAATTTTTCGTAACGAAAGCACCCGATCCACCCCATTTGACCCTAAACTCATGTTTTTGTGAGTTTCATACCATTTGTGTGCATTAGGGACCGTTTGGTTGCCTTACGAAACTCGTTGCAAAACAGGCCGAACTATTGCAAAAGTTTGTGCCACAAAGTCGCATTGGAATTTTTCGCAACAAAAGCACCCGATCCACCCCATTGGAGCCTAAACTCATGTTTTGGTGAGTTTCGTACCATTTCGGTGCATTTGGAACCATTTGGTTGCCTTACGAAACTCGGTGTGAAACGGGCCGAACTAGTGCAAAAGTTTGTGCTAGGCAGTTGCATTGGAATTTTTCGCAACTAAAGCACTAGATCCACCCCATTGGACCTTAAACTCATGTTTTGGAGAGTTTCGTACCATTTGGGTGCATTTGGGACCGTTTGGTTGCCTTACGAAACTTGGTGCAAAACGGGCCGAACTAGTGCAAAACTTCATGCCACGAAGTCGCATCGAAATTTTTCGCAACAAAAGCACCCGATCCACCCCATTGGACCCTAAACTCACTTTTTGGTGCATTTCATACCATTTGGGTGCATTCGGGACTGTTTGGTTGCCTTACAAAACTCGGTGGAAACGGGCCGAACTAGTGCAAAAGTTCGTGCCACGAAGTCGCTTCGGAATTTTACGCAACAAACGCAACCGATCCACTCCATTTGACCCTAAACTGATGTTTTTGTGTATTTCGTACCATTTGGGTGCATTCGGGACCGTTTAGTTGCCTTACGAAACTTGGTGTAAAACGGGCCGAACTAGTGCAAAACTTCGTGCAACGAAGTCGCGTCCAAATTTTTCGCAACAAACGCACCCGATCCACCCCTTTTGACCCTAAACTGACGTTTTGCTGCATTTCGTACCATTTGGGTGCATTCGGGACTGTTTGGTTGCCTTACGAAACTCGGTGGAAAACGGGCCGATCTAGTGCAAAAGTTCGTGCCACGAAGTCGCGTCGGAATTTTTCGCAACGAACGCACCCGATCCATCCCATTTGACCCTAAACTGACGTTTTGGAGTACTTCGTACCATTTGGGTGCATTCTGGACCGTTTGGTTGCCTTACAAAACTCGGTGGAAAACGGGCCGAACTAGTACAAAAGCTCGTGCCACGAAGTTGCGGTGGAATTTTTCGCAACCAACGCACCCGATCCACCCCCATGGAACCCAAAACATTAGTTTAGGGTCCAATGGGGTGGATCGGTTGCTGTTTTTGTGCGTTTCATACTATTAGGGTGCGTTTGAGACCGTTTGGTTGCCTCACGAAACTCAGTGCAAAACGGGCCGAACTAGTGCAAAAGTTCGTGCCACGATGTCGCGTCCGAATTTTTCGCAACGCACGCACCCGATCCACCCCATTTGACCCTAAACTGATGTTTTGGTGCATTTTGTACCTTTTGGGTGCATTCAGGACCGTTTGGTTGCCTTATTGAAACTCGGTGCAAAATGGGCCGAACAAGTGCAAAACTTCGTGCCACGAAGTCGCATCGGAATTTTTTGGAACGAATGCACCCGATCCACCCCATTGGACCCTTAACTCATGTTTTGGAGAGTTTCGTACCATTTGGGAGCGTTTGGGACCGTTTGGTTGCCTTATGAAACTCGGTGCCAAACAGGCTGAACTAGTGCAAAACTTCGTGCCACGAAGTCTCATCGGAATTTTTCCCAACAAACGCACCTGATCCACCCCATTGGACCATAAATTGACATTTTGGTGTGTTTCGTACTGTTTGGGTGCATTCGGGACCATTTGGTTGCCTTACGAAACTCGGTGCGAAACGGGCCGAACTAGTGCAAAAGTTCGCGCCAAAAAGTCGCGTCGGAATTTTTCGCAACGAACGCACCCGATCCAACCCATTAGACCCTAAACTGACGTTTTGGTGCATTTCATACTATTTGGGTGCATTCGGGACCATTTGGTTGCCTTATAAAACTCGGTGGAAAACGAGCCAATCTAGTGCAAAAGTTTGTGCCACGAAGTCTTGTCGGAATTTTTCGCAACAAACGCACCCGATCAACCCCATTTGACCCAAAACTAACGTTTTGGTTTATTTCGTACCATTTGGGTGCATTCGGGACCGTTTGGTCGCCTTACAAAACGGGCCGAACTAGTGCAAAAGTTCGTGCCACCAAGTCGCGTCCAAATTTTTCGCAACAAACGCACCCGATCCACCCCATTTGACCCTAAACTGACTTTTTGGTGCATTTCGTAACATTTGGGTGCATTCGGCACTATTTGGTTGCCTCACTAAACTCTGTGCAAAACGGGCCGAACTAGTGCAAAAGTTCGTGCCACGAAGTCGCGACGGAATTTTTTGCGACAAACGCACCCGATCCACCCCTTTTGAGCCTAAACTGACGTTTTGGTCCATTTCGTACCTTTAGGGTGCATTCGGGACCGTTTGGTTGCCTTACGAAACTCGGTGCAAAACGAGCCGAACAAGTGCAAAAGTTCGTGCCATGAAGTCGCGTTGGAATTTTTCACAACAAATGCACCCGATCGAACCCATTGGACCCTAAACTGACATTTTGGTGCATTTCGTACTATTTGGGTGCATTCGGGACCATTTGGTTGTCTTACGAAACTCGGTGAAAAACGGGCCGAACTAGTGCAAAAGTTTGTGCCGCGAAGTCGCGTCGGAATTTTTCCAATTAACACACCCGATCCACCCCATTGGGCCCTAAACTATTGTTTTGGTGCGTTTCGTACCATTGGGTGCATTCGGGGCCGTTTGGTTGCCTTACGAAACTCGGTGCAAAACGGGCCAAACTAGTGCAAAAGTTCGTGCCACGAAGTCGCTTCCGCATTTTTCGCAACGAATGGACCCGATACACCCCATTTGACCCTAAGCTAATGTTTTGGTGCCTTTCGTACCTTTTGGGTGCATTCAGGACCGTTTGGTTGCCTTACAAAACTCGGTGCAAAACGGGCCGAACAAGTGCAAATGTTCGTGCGACGAAGTCGTGTCGGAGTTTTTCACGACGAACGCACCCGATCCACCCCATTGGACCCTAAACTCATGTTTTGTTGCGTTTCGTACCATGTGGGTGCATTTGGTACCGTTTGGTTGCCTTACGAAACTCGGTGCAAAACGGGCCGAACTAGTGCAAAAGTTCGTGCGACGAAGTCGCATCGGAGTTTTTCACGACGAACGCACCCGATCCACCCCATTGGACCCTAAACTCATGTTTTGTTGCATTTCGTACCATTTGGGTGCATTTGGTACGTTTGGTTGCCTTATGAAACTCGGTGAAAAATGGGCCAAACCAATGCAAAAGTTTGTGCCACGAAGTCGCATTGGAATTTTTCGCAACAAAAGCACTCGATCCACCCCATTGGACCCTAAACTCATGTTTTGGAGAGTTTTATACCATTTGGGTGCATTTGGGACCGTTTGGTTGCCTTACCAAACTCGGTGCAAAACGGACCGAACCAGTGCAAAAGTTTGTGCCACGAAATTGCATTGGAATTTTTCGCAATGAACGCACCCGATCCACCCCATTGGACCCTTAACTCATGTTTTGGAGAGTTTCATACCATTTGGGTGCGTTTGGGACCGTTTGTTTGCCTTACGAAACTCGATGCAAAACGGGCCGAACTAGTGCAAAAGTTTGTGCCACGAAGTCGCATTGGAATTTTTCGTAACGAAAGCACCCGATCCATCCCATTCGACCCTAAACTCATGTTTTCGTGAGTTTCATACCATTTGTGTGCATTAGGGACCGTTTGATTGCCTTACGAAACTCGTTGCAAAACGGGCCGAACTAGTGCAAAAGTTTGTGCCACGAAGTCGCATTGGAATTTTTCGCAACAAAAGCACCCGAGCCACCCCATTGGAGCCTAAACTCATGTTTTGGTGAGTTTCGTACCATTTCGGTGCGTTTGGAACCATTTGGTTGCCTTACGAAACTTGTTGCAAAACGGGCCGAACCAGTGCAACAGTTTGTGCCACGAAGTCGCGTCCAAATTTTACGCAACAAACGCACCCGATCCACCCCATTGGAGCCTAAACTCATGTTTTGGTGAGTTTTGTACCATTTCGGTGCATTTGGAACCATTTGGTTGCCTTACAAAACTCGGTGCAAAATGGGCCGAACTAGTGCAAAAGTTTGTGCCACAAAGTCGCATAGGAATTTTTCGCAATGAACACACCCGATCTACCCCATTGGACCTTTAACTGATGTTTTCGTGCGTTTCGTACCATTGGGTGCATTCAGGACCGTTTGGTTGCCTTACGAAACTCAATGGAAAACGGGCCGATCTAGTGCAAAAGTTCGTGCCTCGAAGTTGCGTCAGAATTTTTCGCAACGAACTCACCTGATCTACCCCATTTGGCCCTAAACTGACATTTTGGTGCATTTCGTACCATTTGGGTGCATCCAGGACTGTTTGGTTGCCTTACGAAACTCGGTGGAAAACGGGCCGAACTAGTGCAAAAGTTCGTGCCACGAAGTCGCGGCGGAATTTTTCGCAACCAACACAGCCGATCCACCCCATTGAACTGAAAACGTCATTTTAGGGTCCAATGAGGTGGATCGGGTGCTGTTTTGGTGCGTTTCGTACTATTTGGGGGCGTTTGGGACCGTTTGGTTGCCTCACAAAACTCGGTGCAACACGGGCCGAACTAGTGCAAAAGTTCGTGCCACGAAGTCGCTTCGGAATTTTTCCTAACAAACGCACCTGATCCACCCCATTTGACCCTAAACTGACGATTTGGTGTGTTTCGTACCATTTGGGTGCATTCAGGACCGTTTGGTTGCCTTACGAAACTCGGTGCAAAACGGGCCGAACTAGTGCAAAAGTTCGTGCCACGAAGTCGCATCGGAGTTTTTCACGACGAACGCACCCGATCCACCCCATTGGACCCTAAACTCATGTTTTGTTCATTTCGTACCATTTGGGTGCATTTGGTACCGTTTGGTTGCCTTACGAAACTCGGTACAAAATGGGCCGAACCAATGCAAAAGTTTGTGCCACGAAGTCGCATTGGAATTTTTCGCAACAAAAGCACTCGATCCACCCCATTGGACCCTAAACTCATGTTTTGGAGAGTTTTGTACAATTTGGGTGCATTTGGGATCGTTTGGTTGCCTTACAAAACTCGGTGCAAAACGGGCCGAACCAGTGCAAAAGTTTGTGCCACGAAGTTGCATTGGAATTTTTCGCAACGAATGCACCCGATCCACCCCATTGGACCCTTAACTCATGTTTTGGAGAGTTTCATACCATTTGGGTGCGTTTGGGGCCGTTTGGTTGCCTTACGAAACTCGGTGCAAAACGGGCCGAACTAGTGCAAAACTTTGTGCCACGAAGTCGCATTGGAATTTTTCGTAACGAAAGCACCCGATCCACCCCATTCGACCCTAAACTCATGTTTTTGTGAGTTTCATACCATTTGTGTGCATTAGGGACCATTTGGTTGCCTTACGAAACTCGTTGCAAATCAGGCCGAACTATTGCAAAAGTTTGTGCCACAAAGTCGCATTGGAATTTTTCGCTACAAAAGCACCCGATCCACCCCATTGGAGCCTAAACTCATGTTTTGGTGAGTTTCGTACCATTTCGGTGCATTTGGAACCATTTGGTTGCCTTACGAAACTCGGTGTGAAACGGGGCCGAACTAGTGCAAAAGTTTGTGCTAGGCAGTTGCATTGGAATTTTTCGCAACTAAAGCACTAGATCCACCCCATTGGACCTTAAACTCATGTTTTGGAGAGTTTCGTACCATTTGGGTGCATTTGGGACCGTTTGGTTGCCTTACGAAACTCGGTGCAAAACGGGCCGAACTAGTGCAAAACTTCATGCCACGAAGTCGCATCGAAATTTTTCGCAACAAAAGCACCCGATCCACCCCATTGGACCCTAAACTCACTTTTTGGTGCATTTCATACCATTTGGGTGCATTCGGGACTGTTTGGTTGCCTTACAAAACTCGGTGGAAACGGGCCGAACTAGTGCAAAAGTTCGTGCCACGAAGTCGCTTCGGAATTTTACGCAACAAACGCAACCGATCCACTCCATTTGACCCTAAACTGATGTTTTTGTGTATTTCGTACCATTTGGGTGCATTCGGGACCGTTTAGTTGCCTTACGAAACTTGGTGTAAAACGGGCCGAACTAGTGCAAAACTTCGTGCAACGAAGTCGCGTCCAAATTTTTCGCAACAAACGCACCCGATCCACCCCTTTTGACCCTAAACTGACGTTTTGCTGCATTTCGTACCATTTGGGTGCATTCGGGACTGTTTGGTTGCCTTACGAAACTCGGTGGAAAACGGGCCGATCTAGTGCAAAAGTTCGTGCCACGAAGTCGCGTCGGAATTTTTCGCAACGAACGCACCCGATCCATCCCATTTGACCCTAAACTGACGTTTTGGAGTACTTCGTACCATTTGGGTGCATTCTGGACCGTTTGGTTGCCTTACAAAACTCGGTGGAAAACGGGCCGAACTAGTACAAAAGTTCGTGCCACGAAGTTGCGGTGGAATTTTTCGCAACCAACGCACCCGATCCACCCCCATGGAACCCAAAACATTAGTTTAGGGTCCAATGGGGTGGATCGGTTGCTGTTTTGGTGCGTTTCATACTATTAGGGTGCGTTTGAGACCGTTTGGTTGCCTCACGAAACTCAGTGCAAAACGGGCCGAACTAGTGCAAAAGTTCGTGCCACGATGTCGCGTCCGAATTTTTCGCAACGCACGCACCCGATCCACCCCATTTGACCCTAAACTGATGTTTTGGTGCATTTTGTACCTTTTGGGTGCATTCAGGACCGTTTGGTTGCCTTATGAAACTCGGTGCAAAATGGGCCGAACAAGTGCAAAACTTCGTGCCACGAAGTCGCATCGGAATTTTTTGGAACGAATGCACCCGATCCACCCCATTGGACCCTTAACTCATGTTTTGGAGAGTTTCGTACCATTTGGGAGCGTTTGGGACCGTTTGGTTGCCTTATGAAACTCGGTGCCAAACAGGCTGAACTAGTGCAAAACTTCGTGCCACGAAGTCTCATCGGAATTTTTCCCAACAAACGCACCTGATCCACCCCATTGGACCATAAATTGACATTTTGGTGTGTTTCGTACTGTTTGGGTGCATTCGGGACCATTTGGTTGCCTTACGAAACTCGGTGCGAAACGGGCCGAACTAGTGCAAAAGTTCGCGCCAAAAAGTCGCGTCGGAATTTTTCGCAACGAACGCACCCGATCCAACCCATTAGACCCTAAACTGACGTTTTGGTGCATTTCATACTATTTGGGTGCATTCGGGACCATTTGGTTGCCTTATAAAACTCGGTGGAAAACGAGCCGAACTAGTGCAAAAGTTTGTGCCACGAAGTCTTGTCGGAATTTTTCGCAACAAACGCACCCGATCAACCCCATTTGACCCAAAACTAACGTTTTGGTTTATTTCGTACCATTTGGGTGCATTCGGGACCGTTTGGTCGCCTTACAAAACGGGCCGAACTAGTGCAAAAGTTCGTGCCACCAAGTCGCGTCCAAATTTTTCGCAACAAACGCACCCGATCCACCCCATTTGACCCTAAACTGACTTTTTGGTGCATTTCGTAACATTTGGGTGCATTCGGCACTATTTGGTTGCCTCACTAAACTCTGTGCAAAACGGGCCGAACTAGTGCAAAAGTTCGTGCCACGAAGTCGCGACGGAATTTTTTGCGACAAACGCACCCGATCCACCCCTTTTGAGCCTAAACTGACGTTTTGGTCCATTTCGTACCTTTTGGGTGCATTCGGGACCGTTTGGTTGCCTTACGAAACTCGGTGCAAAACTAGCCGAACAAGTGCAAAAGTTCGTGCCATGAAGTCGCGTTGGAATTTTTCGCAACAAATGCACCCGATCGAACCCATTGGACCCTAAACTGACATTTTGGTGCATTTCGTACTATTTGGGTGCATTCGGGACCATTTGGTTGTCTTACGAAACTCGGTGAAAAACGGGCCGAACTAGTGCAAAAGTTCGTGCCGCGAAGTCGCGTCGGAATTTTTCCAATTAACACACCCGATCCACCCCATTGGGCCCTAAACTATTGTTTTGGTGCGTTTCGTACCATTGGGTGCATTCGGGGCCGTTTGGTTGCCTTACGAAACTCGGTGCAAAACGGGCCAAACTAGTGCAAAAGTTCGTGCCACGAAGTCGCTTCCGCATTTTTCGCAACGAATGGACCCGATACACCCCATTTGACCCTAAGCTAATGTTTTGGTGCCTTTCGTACCTTTTGGGTGCATTCAGGACCGTTTGGTTGCCTTACAAAACTCGGTGCAAAACGGGCCGAACAAGTGCAAATGTTCGTGCGACGAAGTCGTGTCGGAGTTTTTCACGACGAACGCACCCGATCCACCCCATTGGACCCTAAACTCATGTTTTGTTGCGTTTCGTACCATGTGGGTGCATTTGGTACCGTTTGGTTGCCTTACGAAACTCGGTGCAAAACGGGCCGAACTAGTGCAAAAGTTCGTGCGACGAAGTCGCATCGGAGTTTTTCACGACGAACGCACCCGATCCACCCCATTGGACCCTAAACTCATGTTTTGTTGCATTTCGTACCATTTGGGTGCATTTGGTACGTTTGGTTGCCTTATGAAACTCGGTGAAAAATGGGCCAAACCAATGCAAAAGTTTGTGCCACGAAGTCGCATTGGAATTTTTCGCAACAAAAGCACTCGATCCACCCCATTGGACCCTAAACTCATGTTTTGGAGAGTTTTATACCATTTGGGTGCATTTGGGACCGTTTGGTTGCCTTACCAAACTCGGTGCAAAACGGACCGAACCAGTGCAAAAGTTTGTGCCACGAAATTGCATTGGAATTTTTCGCAATGAACGCACCCGATCCACCCCATTGGACCCTTAACTCATGTTTTGGAGAGTTTCATACCATTTGGGTGCGTTTGGGACCGTTTGTTTGCCTTACGAAACTCGATGCAAAACGGGCCGAACTAGTGCAAAAGTTTGTGCCACGAAGTCGCATTGGAATTTTTCGTAACGAAAGCACCCGATCCATCCCATTTGACCCTAAACTCATGTTTTCGTGAGTTTCATACCATTTGTGTGCATTAGGGACCGTTTGATTGCCTTACGAAACTCGTTGCAAAACGGGCCGAACTAGTGCAAAAGTTTGTGCCACGAAGTCGCATTGGAATTTTTCGCAACAAAAGCACCCGAGCCACCCCATTGGAGCCTAAACTCATGTTTTGGTGAGTTTCGTACCATTTCGGTGCGTTTGGAACCATTTGGTTGCCTTACGAAACTTGTTGCAAAACGGGCCGAACCAGTGCAACAGTTTGTGCCACGAAGTCGCGTCCAAATTTTACGCAACAAACGCACCCGATCCACCCCATTGGAGCCTAAACTCATGTTTTGGTGAGTTTTGTACCATTTCGGTGCATTTGGAACCATTTGGTTGCCTTACAAAACTCGGTGCAAAATGGGCCGAACTAGTGCAAAAGTTTGTGCCACAAAGTCGCATAGGAATTTTTCGCAATGAACACACCCGATCTACCCCATTGGACCTTTAACTGATGTTTTCGTGCGTTTCGTACCATTGGGTGCATTCAGGACCGTTTGGTTGCCTTACGAAACTCAATGGAAAACGGGCCGATCTAGTGCAAAAGTTCGTGCCTCGAAGTTGCGTCAGAATTTTTCGCAACGAACTCACCTGATCTACCCCATTTGGCCCTAAACTGACATTTTGGTGCATTTCGTACCATTTGGGTGCATCCAGGACTGTTTGGTTGCCTTACGAAACTCGGTGGAAAACGGGCCGAACTAGTGCAAAAGTTCGTGCCACGAAGTCGCGGCGGAATTTTTCGCAACCAACACAGCCGATCCACCCCATTGAACTGAAAACGTCATTTTAGGGTCCAATGAGGTGGATCGGGTGCTGTTTTGGTGCGTTTCGTACTATTTGGGGGCGTTTGGGACCGTTTGGTTGCCTCACAAAACTCGGTGCAACACGGGCCGAACTAGTGCAAAAGTTCGTGCCACGAAGTCGCTTCGGAATTTTTCCTAACGAACGCACCTGATCCACCCCATTTGACCCTAAACTGACGATTTGGTGTGTTTCGTACCATTTGGGTGCATTCAGGACCGTTTGGTTGCCTTACGAAACTCGGTGCAAAACGGGCCGAACTAGTGCAAAAGTTCGTGCCACGAAGTCGCATCGGAGTTTTTCACGACGAACGCACCCGATCAACCCCATTGGACCCTAAACTCATGTTTTGTTGCATTTCGTACCATTTGGGTGCATTTGGTACCGTTTGGTTGCCTTACGAAACTCGGTACAAATGGGCCGAACCAATGCAAAAGTTTGTGCCACGAAGTCGCATTGGAATTTTTCGCAACAAAAGCACTCGATCCACCCCATTGGACCCTAAACTCATGTTTTGGAGAGTTTTGTACAATTTGGGTGCATTTGGGATCGTTTGGTTGCCTTACAAAACTCGGTGCAAAACGGGCCGAACCAGTGCAAAAGTTTGTGCCACGAAGTTGCATTGGAATTTTTCGCAACGAATGCACCCGATCCACCCCATTGGACCCTTAACTCATGTTTTGGAGAGTTTCATACCATTTGGGTGCGTTTGGGGCCGTTTGGTTGCCTTACGAAACTCGGTGCAAAACGGGCCGAACTAGTGCAAAACTTTGTGCCACGAAGTCGCATTGGAATTTTTCGTAACGAAAGCACCCGATCCACCCCATTCGACCCTAAACTCATGTTTTTGTGAGTTTCATACCATTTGTGTGCATTAGGGACCATTTGGTTGCCTTACGAAACTCGTTGCAAATCAGGCCGAACTATTGCAAAAGTTTGTGCCACAAAGTCGCATTGGAATTTTTCGCTACAAAAGCACCCGATCCACCCCATTGGAGCCTAAACTCATGTTTTGGTGAGTTTCGTACCATTTCGGTGCATTTGGAACCATTTGGTTGCCTTACAAAACTCGGTGCAAAATGGGCCGAACTAGTGCAAAAGTTTGTGCCACAAAGTCGCATAGGAATTTTTCGCAATGAACACACCCGATCTACCCCATTGGACCTTTAACTGATGTTTTCGTGCGTTTCGTACCATTGGGTGCATTCAGGACCGTTTGGTTGCCTTACGAAACTCAATGGAAAACGGGCCGATCTAGTGCAAAAGTTCGTGCCTCGAAGTTGCGTCAGAATTTTTCGCAACGAACTCACCTGATCTACCCCATTTGGCCCTAAACTGACATTTTTGGTGCATTTCGTACCATTTGGGTGCATCCAGGACTGTTTGGTTGCCTTACGAAACTCGGTGGAAAACGGGCCGAACTAGTGCAAAAGTTCGTGCCACGAAGTCGCGGCGGAATTTTTCGCAACCAACACAGCCGATCCACCCCATTGAACTGAAAACGTCATTTTAGGGTCCAATGAGGTGGATCGGGTGCTGTTTTGGTGCGTTTCGTACTATTTGGGGGCGTTTGGGACCGTTTGGTTGCCTCACAAAACTCGGTGCAACACGGGCCGAACTAGTGCAAAAGTTCGTGCCACGAAGTCGCTTCGGAATTTTTCCTAACGAACGCACCTGATCCACCCCATTTGACCCTAAACTGACGATTTGGTGTGTTTCGTACCATTTGGGTGCATTCAGGACCGTTTGGTTGCCTTACGAAACTCGGTGCAAAACGGGCCGAACTAGTGCAAAAGTTCGTGCCACGAAGTCGCATCGGAGTTTTTCACGACGAACGCACCCGATCAACCCCATTGGACCCTAAACTCATGTTTTGTTGCATTTCGTACCATTTGGGTGCATTTGGTACCGTTTGGTTGCCTTACGAAACTCGGTACAAAATGGGCCGAACCAATGCAAAGTTTGTGCCACGAAGTCGCATTGGAATTTTTCGCAACAAAAGCACTCGATCCACCCCATTGGACCCTAAACTCCATGTTTTGGAGAGTTTTGTACAATTTGGGTGCATTTGGGATCGTTTGGTTGCCTTACAAAACTCGGTGCAAAACGGGCCGAACCAGTGCAAAAGTTTGTGCCACGAAGTTGCATTGGAATTTTTCGCAACGAATGCACCCGATCCACCCCATTGGACCCTTAACTCATGTTTTGGAGAGTTTCATACCATTTGGGTGCGTTTGGGGCCGTTTGGTTGCCTTACGAAACTCGGTGCAAACGGGCCGAACTAGTGCAAAACTTTGTGCCACGAAGTCGCATTGGAATTTTTCGTAACGAAAGCACCCGATCCACCCCATTCGACCCTAAACTCATGTTTTGTGAGTTTCATACCATTTGTGTGCATTAGGGACCATTTGGTTGCCTTACGAAACTCGTTGCAAATCAGGCCGAACTATTGCAAAAGTTTGTGCCACAAAGTCGCATTGGAATTTTTCGCTACAAAAGCACCCGATCCACCCCATTGGAGCCTAAACTCATGTTTTGGTGAGTTTCGTACCATTTCGGTGCATTTGGAACCATTTGGTTGCCTTACGAAACTCGGTGTGAAACGGGCCGAACTAGTGCAAAAGTTTGTGCTAGGCAGTTGCATTGGAATTTTTCGCAACTAAAGCACTAGATCCACCCCATTGGACCTTAAACTCATGTTTTGGAGAGTTTCGTACCATTTGGGTGCATTTGGGACCGTTTGGTTGCCTTACGAAACTCGGTGCAAAACGGGCCGAACTAGTGCAAAACTTCATGCCACGAAGTCCGCAATCGAAATTTTCGCAACAAAGCACCCGATCCACCCCATTGGACCCTAAACTCACTTTTTGGTGCATTTCATAACCATTTGGGTGCATTCGGGACTGTTTGGTTGCCTTACAAAACTCGGTGGAAACGGGCCGAACTAGTGCAAAAGTTCGTGCCACGAAGTCGCTTCCGGAATTTTAACGCAACAAACGCAACCGATCCACTCATTTGACCCTAAACTGATGTTTTTGTGTATTTCGTACCATTTGGGTGCATTCGGGAACCGTTTAGTTGCCTTACGAAACTTGGTGTAAAACGGGCCGAACTAGTGCAAAACTTCGTGCAAACGAAGTCCGCGTCCAAATTTTTCGCAACAAACGCACCCGATCCACCCCTTTGACCCTAAACTGACGTTTTGCTGCATTTCCGTACCATTTGGGTGCATTCGGGACTGTTTGGTTGCCTTACGAAATCGGTGGAAAACGGGCCGATCTAGTGCAAAAGTTCGTGCCACGAAGTCGCGTCGGAATTTTTCGCAACGAACGCACCCGATCCATCCCATTGACCCTAAAC